>NW_010419457.1:120898-123749 GCF_000710305.1 Buceros rhinoceros silvestris | reverse complement strand
GTGTCTTACCCTAGTCCCAGCCATGACCAAGAACCACAGAACATGAAAAGGAAAGTAATCCAACAACAAGTTATGCAAAACTTTATTGAAATGAGAATGTTCTAGTTCATTCAAATCAGCTATTGTTTTAAATGAATCCTGAGAATTTTGCTGGTCAAATAAGATGGAACTACTAGATCAAGACTTGAGGTAGTCTGCCTTTTGATGACTAGAATGATATTCTGGCACATTCTGGAGGAGAATATGAACTCTGTAGCTTGACACATCACAGCTGAGGATGTGAAATATATTCCAATGTCACTAACCCTTTGGTTATACGTTATTTAGAAATGGGTTCTAATCCCAGGTGACTTCTAGTGATAAAAAAAATAAAGAAAATGAGAAGGACATAAGTTCTACCACTTATTGCTACAAAGGTGTCAGGGACCTTTTTAGGGAACTAAAAACATAATTATTCAGTGACTGCTCCATATGAATAAATGGGGGGGAAAAGGTAGCTTTAGAATTTTGAACGTGGGCTTTATAACTTTTTTTTTAAAAAAACCCTATACATTAAAAGTTATTAAAAAAATCTACAGGAGAACCATAAATTATAAGTAAACTAAACATCTGAAGTTAATTTAGTATTCAAGGTTTGGTTTGAACCTGTGAACTTTGAAAATAATCTGAATCTAAACCATACAGAACAGGACGTGCATTGATTTTTGTGGTTTCTGTTTTACATAGTGGACATTGATTTGTATTCCTAATAATGTCATTAATAACAGAGTGAAAGGAAGGGTAATAGTCATCTGGTATACCTGTAATAAGTGGGAATATCAGCCATTAGCTACTATGCCTGTAGGCACGTGGCACAAACTTGTCTATAGGTGCCCTCTTACCATATACAAACTGAGAGAGTGTAGCACAAAAGAGATTTTTGTGAAGTTTTTACTGGTCTCAATAAAAATATTTACTTCTGATATTACTTACTTGTTCCCCAAAAAGATGAGAATCAAGAAACTTTAATTTAAAGGAGACATTTTCAGAAGGTTATTCACTGGGAGAAGAGGAGGTGGTTTAAACATGGTGGAAATTCAATGGTGAAGTGCATTGTGATTTTATTGGCTAAAGGGAAACAACAAAAGTGAATTACAAAAAGAGAAAAAATACCATACCAAATGGTATGAAAAGGTGTGTTGTTCATGGTTACCATCAGAGTATAGCTGGGAACACAATTCAGCTCTAGAAAACACCTCTACTAATAATGGAATTTTAGAGATCTTTAAACTTAACACATTCAGATTAATTAAAAATCACACATGTTACCAGTCTCCCTGTTTTCTGTCTGCTCATATTTTTTCAAGACACAATGATAAGCCTAAGGGACACTAAAATGTAGCTTAAGCTGTAAGTAGCAGTTTTATAAATGGAGAATAATGGGATCGCATACTTATTTCACATAACTGTTAATTAGATAGAATGTTACATAGATGAAATTTTAACTCTCCTGTAACACAATTATTAACTTGTATAGACTCCATAATTCCATTAATTTATCCAAGAATTAGTTCTTTACTATTTTTACCTGGGTTTAATATAGTACTGAAACTGGTTTTCTTACAGCATGACAAACTCCTGTCAGTCTCTTGCATAATTTCTTTCCAATTTATTCTTCACGATTCCTTAATTAACGATATCATTCCACGTCAGAAACGCCGTTTCATCTCTCCTAAAAAGCTCTGACAGGCTGAATTGGGAAAACAGTAACTCCCTTCCGTGGTGAATGGTGCTGCCTGTGTACTTCCCAATCTCCTCAGTCCCATCGTTTCCAGCTGGTTCAAGGGTTCCCTTTCATGTGCTTTCAGAAGCATTTCAAATCAAAGTAATGCTGGTTCTGACCAGTGCTTACTGATCCTTCCATACTCCTGTGCGTCACAACTGAGTTATGCAAGTACACTCTCTGCTTTGTTTAGCCCATGAATTTTGGCTAGTCATTGCGTACTTCCTGTCAGTAAGCGTGGAAGATCATATAATAAGATGCGTTCTTAAAACGATAACCACAGAGTTAAATCTGTGCTTTATCTACTTATTGAAGTAGTTACCTATCTCTTTTTTTTTTATGTTTGTCAAAACCAAATGCGGGCATTAGCCAATATACCTGTAACCACAAAAGGCAGAAATTTTCTAGCACTTACAGAATTCCCCAGGACCCTCAAGATGAGATGAACAGAAGAGGACAATAAATTCCACTTCTTGTGCAAGATTTCCCTGACACTGTGCGAGGTTTAATCTTTGCTTAAGGTCTAACCAAGTTAGTATCATTTAGCTGCTGAAGAAAAAAAAAGAGTGGTTAAAGAGTTGCGTGTGCCTACCTCTTGATTCTTCATGATGAGAAAAAAAATGTAGACAGTTTTGTCAGCTACCTGAGCTTTTTTTGCAGTCATGCTAGGCCTCCTCACAGTTTGAACTTCAGAGTAATTCAATGTCAAGGACATTGCTGCTTCTGAAAACTGCACACATACCATTTCCAGAGTATGTGTGGTGGTGTCTCCTGCCAGCTGCAGTACAACTTGGTTAGTTTCGAAGGCATCACAAAGGCCACCATAACTGTTTGTTTAAATAGAAGTACCTCTTTTCCACACCTGCAAAGTTAAGTGCAGACCTTCTTTGTCCTGTCTGATCTGACAGCCACCATCACTTTCCCTGAGTCTCTCTTGTACTCACCATCATTTCACAAACCCTTTTAATAGGGAATGTGTATGAGAGTCGTAGAGTCAAGGAAGCTAAGGCATGATTTTCTTATCTGTTTTCTCATGAGCACAGTGATCCTTCCTTGCCCTCAACCCCAGCACCACCCACAGATACGACG
>NW_010419457.1:120089-120748 GCF_000710305.1 Buceros rhinoceros silvestris | reverse complement strand
ACGACGACAAAGACTTTTTCAGCAACAAGTCTCTTTCCCGACATCCGCTTCTTATTTTCCCTTTCAGGGAATATGTTTTGTCTCTGGTCTTTCTTAACTCTTCTTTCCTAAGACTGTCGATCAATAATTCTCTGTCTATCTCATGTCAATTAAACACAGTGAGTAAACCCATATTTGTACAGGTTTAATGCTTTAATTTGAGTCTTTTTTTATCTATGTTAGCAGAGTTTGAACAAAATATGAGTTTGAATAACTGATGAAATTACCAAGCTGTGATCAGCGTAAACTCAAAACAAAACAAAACCCAAAAAACCACCACCCAAACCCAAAGCCCAGTTTTCTTACTTCTTTGATACTCTTTCATCTTTGAGGAAATTGGTGAAGGATCACGTATTTGGGAAGTATGTGCAGACATGAAACTTCCATTACTTACACCCCAGAAAAATTTCAATCAAATTTGCTTTACTTTTGCTTCCCCATTTTAAAGTATTACACATTATACTGGTATACATGCTTGAGAAAATAACTCACTTTTGAGATAAGGGTCTAAGCATAAATCAGTTTGACATATTCTGTCTCCATGGTTAGGAATGGCATTGAAAAGAAGGTAACATGGTTTTAAAGACAGTAATGAGTGAAAATTGCTATTCATTGTGCAA
>NW_010419457.1:115681-119926 GCF_000710305.1 Buceros rhinoceros silvestris | reverse complement strand
GGGGGGGGGCGGCAGATAAAATCCAGCATCAGTTCCTATTTGCTCTTTGAAATCTTATTGTGTCCATGGAAAATGAACAAAAGAAACTGGGAGTGCTTTTTTTCTGATGATCAGGTTATTCAGCTGTTGGCAATTCCAGGTTTTTTGCCTGTTAATACACTGTGTCAATTGTATATTTAAATATATGTAATTGGAGATCAGGAAGATTCCTTTTAATCTTTCTTAATCTCATTGCCAAGCATAGTGCTTCTGTGTTGGAATGACATGCCAGTTGCGGTTGGAATCAGCAGCGTAGAATCAACCAAGGAGACGCTGCTCTTCACATGCCGGGATGTTCTGCTTTACGGAAAAAGGGTCTTTGAGAAGCAGATTTATCTGAGAATTGACAGTGCTGTAGAAAAACAGGTAAAACTTTAGTTCTACACAACATTTAACATGACCTTTTTTAAATGTGTGGCAGAAGATTGATATCTGACGTTGAGTACTTCACAGCTTCAAAAGTAGGGTAGGAAAAATAAACTGGATGTGTTTATTCCACTTTCAGGTCATTGTGCTTTCACGGTAAAATCACCTTTCTAAACCCGAGTCCAATGCCCTCTGACTGTGTGCTTTTAAATATTCCCCACATGGAAGGTTTAATATATATTACAAAATATACTTATTTGTTTCCTGTTCACTTTTTATAATCTTACACTGGGCTGAGCCACGTATACTTCCCCATACTGGTCTGGCTGACTCAGGAAGACACGTATTTGCATTCCTTTGATTAACTCAGGGACAAACAGTTACACAGTCAGTTGATTCTCTCAGCTGATGTAGCTGTTTGTCGATAATAAATACTGCCCTCTTGCTCGCCTGTTGCTGAGAAAAGTTCAGTCTCCCTTGCACCAGCTGTGGTCATCCACCCTATATGTTCTTACATAAAACTAATGAGAACGTTGCCCTTGCCCATCACCTAAGAGCCATCTTCCGCTGTAGGAATTTGCTGGTTCAGGACACTTACCTCGAATTCCTGGCAAGGTAGATATTGACCCCCTTCGCTTTCAGGAAAGAGATTTCCATCTTCTTCCAGGTGTTGCCTCTGCTGATGGTCATGAACACTCATTACAATGGTTTGGTTGAGTTACAAATAAGTCAGTTCTCATTGTGAGTAACTGATGTAAATAAGGAACCAGATCTGGATTGAAGTTAATAGAATTAGTCTTTTTTCTTGGCTATCTATTGTGCAGCATTTAGCACAATGCAGCTGGTAATGACTGAAATCCTTGGGTGGTTGCCTTAATCAAAAATAACAATGATGAGATTATCAAGTGTAAAAATAAAAAATGAAAGCATTTTTCTTTTTCTGATAAACATTGGCTGGAATAAGTGTTTGCAGGACAGCAAAAGCTTTGCCATTTGGGGCAACCAGTTTGCTTCAGAAGTTGCTGTGTTCACCTGGAGTTCCAATTCTCACAGCTTCCTGCCAGCTTGTAGCAGGAGCTAGGCAGGGAGAAAAGGTAGCGGTAAATATTTGGCGAGCTTATAGCTGCTCTCCATGTATCCAGTGTGTCACAGGACATAGACACCGTCCACATCAGGCGTGTTTGACATGTGCTTGGTGCAGGATCACGTACACAGAGTAGAATACCCTTGCCTCTGGCCTCTCCTTATTCTCCTAGATGGACACAGAGCTCAGGACTCATACTTTTGTGCAGTTTAATGGCTAGGTGTCGCGGATATTATGCTAGCTGCTGTTACCAAGGAAACTTGTGATACAGATTTTAGAAACTGTCTGAGAAAGAACTAATGAGCATTTAACTTGATTTCAGATCTAGCTGAGCAGAACTATTTGTGTGAAAAATGAGGGTTCATCCACACCAAAAACCTTTAGTGAAACCTTGATTAGGGTTCTTTTATGGGGTTATCCAACTTATTATTTTGAAATCTATTTCAAAAAAAATTGGAATCTCTTATTTCTTATTTTTCTAACACATTGAACTGTACAAATGTTCAAGTAAAAGTATTTTAATTTCAGAAGACTGTAAAAGTAAGAATAAGGCTGAAAAGGTCCTTATCTTGTCGTCTTGTGTATTTGTTTGCCTCGGGATAGGAGCAGTTATAGCTGCACAATTCTTGGCTGATGCTAGTCTAACCAACCCTTGAAAATCTGTATTCCTCCACTTTCTTAGCCAACTTAATTCCTTCTTTATCCTCTCAATCATAAGTTTCTCGTCACATCTAGTTTAAACCTCCATTGCCGCTTTTTAAGCACATCACTTTCACCTTATTCCCCAATGGATATAGAAGGGAATTTATTGCCATCTTTGTCAGAGTAACCTTTTTTGTGTGTGACTAGTACTCCTTTGTCTTCCCTTCTTCTTTCAAGACTGAAAAGAATAATTCTTTTCAAATATCCTTTGATTTCAATTGAAACTATCCTCACAGACAAAAATCATTATAAACAAAAACGTGCTGACAGACAACAGTCCTCCACTTTGCTTTATTCTTGGAGCAAACTTTGCTGAGAGCTGAGGCAATGTTCCAGATTCCTTTTTGTGGAAAGGAAGAGCCAAGCATCTAGTCTAATAGTGTGCATTACGAAGACAATGAAAATCTGAGAAAATTCCGTAACTGAATAATTCAATGGAGAGCATTTTTTAAACATTATGAAGAAAAGTACTCCATAATGTAATCACAGACAGATATAATTCTTTCTGGTTATTTTATATACATTCACAGGATTATTTTTATTTGGTCTTCTTCATTTTGAAAGCCAGTTGCTTTCATCCTTATTGTTACCTGCTTATTTTTAACATTTTCATTCTTAGATCAGAGGGTAGAGTTATGTGGACACATCGCTTCGTCATTACACTCAGTAATAAGTAGAAAATCTGTTCTTGAATAAATCAAACTGAAGAAAATATTACTAAAAATTAAGTCATGTAACCAAGCATATTTGCACTTGAGGTATGTGGCTATGTTTTTTGCAGAATAAAAGATAGACTACTTATCCAAACATCATTATTAAAAAGAATTTTCTGAAGTTGTCATTAAAAATATTTTGTGAACTTCCTTGCAGGATGGAGTTTATAGCAAATTAAGGAAACCCCAAGAGAAGTCATTTATTTTATTCTAACTATACGTGAAACAATGACAGGTTTGCAAGCCACAGCTTTGTTTTCCCATGTAGTTTCTGAGGCATACATCACATTGCGTGCATGGGTACAAAACTTGTACCCATGTGATTTATATGTGATTTATAATTGGGAGTGCCAAAACCCCTCAGTATAGTCAGGAGCTAAGCTAGTAAGAAGATGACAGGTCAGGTCAGAGGAGATTCTCCAAGTGTCTCTCTTTATACCCAAGACTTAAGGTCGCCAGATGCTACATGTTAATTACTACTGAGTACTAATCCTTTTCCACCACAGAACTGCTTGTGTAGGAGCACCTGTTCTCTATGTGCTCCATTCTTTGAGGAAAAGAGTTTGTGCAGCTATTGCCAGCTAGACCTCATCGGAAAGAGAAACATTTATTTGTGTCAACTTTGGTACTCTCAGAATGACTAGAAATGGCATTTCCTCATTCTCATTCCAAATATCAGTGCCATACAGTATTGCATTCACCAAAAAGGAGTTTGGTCTGATCATCTAGGAGTGCATACAACTTCCTCCCTGGTCCCCCAAATGGATGGAACAGAGTATAGAAATGGAAGGAACAAGAGTTGTGAAATACCCCCCCAAATACAAGGGCCTTTTTTAGAGCCTAAAGGGTGCATGTGGTAATCTCCAAATTGAGTCTTTGCCCGATTTTAATTTTTTTTTGGCAATTCCGTTAAACACTAGTCACACACTTGCCTGTCTAATTGACCTGCCAGTGCTGCAGAAGAGACTGTACTTATGTATTTTTCTCATTTTTGAGCTTATACCAACCTATCATTTGTCAAAGCTGGTGAAAGTGTAAGGCTCTTAGTGGAAAGCCTTTGCTCCAGAAGACAAAGGAAAAGGACAGAGCCAAACCAGGCTTCGAAGGGTTATTCTATCACTGGTCTGTGACATTATATGAGTTTAATAAGAGCTAAATGGAACTCTTCTTGGGGAAAGTGAACTCTGGTGAGAGCCCAGTATTTTAAGAGGTTATCAAGGGACACAAATTTAGTTGATGAAATGTCCTATCATGAACTTTGCTCATTGCTAACAACATAAAACAAAGAGCTTGCTGTAGGACTAGCCACAGAAGTATTCTTGTTACCATTTTAACTCTATC
>NW_010419457.1:92866-115590 GCF_000710305.1 Buceros rhinoceros silvestris | reverse complement strand
GCAGGAAAGAGCTGATCCCTTCTAAATCAAAACGGCCATAGGTGGTGTGTGCTGTTCATTGGCTTCCACAAAAAGAGATGTTACTTAACACGTAGAAGAACGTTTGAAGAAGTATTATGCTCCCAGCAGTCAGCAGGTTATCTTTACGATAAGAATAGTTTTAACAGTAATGATATCCCTAGGACCAAGAGTCATTTATTGTCCTAAAACCCGGAGGTTATCAGTATTTCTGCAGCAAGAAATCTCCTTCCCCAAACAGACACGCAGATACAGGAAAGGCATAACAGCAGGGTGATAAAAATCTTGAGGTAATACAATGCAACGAGGAAGTTAGAACAGTTTGTCTTATTTCTGTCATCCAACAATACTTCATAACCCAAAGGACATGGTTTTAATCAGTGGGTCTGAAATGTAAATGAAGCAAACTCTGACAGCCTTTGATCAAAGGCAAAGAGAAGGATGGAAAGCTTCTCAGATAAGTCTCTAAGGGAGCAGTCAGAGTTAGTCAGATAAACAGAACAAAAGCGAAATATATTCACATCCCAAATTTTGATAAATTTAGCTCTGACAAAAGAACCCAGAGGTAGCCTTAAGCCAATGTAATTGAGTGGTTAAGAAAGTAGCAGTGGGCTAATACTTTTTGGTGGCAGACTTTATGCCCACTCAAAACCTGTCTGATAAGGTATGGGCTGCAGAGATGACACCATCAAAGTAATTTTGAACCCTTTGATGGGTGTCAAGAGACAGTTTCTAAATGGGTATTAAGTTACTTACTGATTGGTAATTCAGAAGAATTGGGTTAATACTTCCATCTCTGAAACCTCTGAAGTAGAAATGGTTGAGTTAGGATTCATTTAAAAAGCGACCAGCTGGAGTCAGGCATTAGGGCACTTTGGTTACTGTGGAGAGGAAGAGGCATGTTAAGGTGTAAGGGCCATTGCAGTTTTTTTTCCAGCAATGGACACCAATTCATTATTACCGTTAAGTGCCGGACAAAACATGTTTCATGATCTTACACTCACAGAGGGTATCCCATAAAACAATCTGTTCCTGTGTTTAAAAAAATGAAAGCAAACAAACACAAGACCTTGCATTTTTTCATCAATTTTGAATGACTTACTGTGGGAAATGGATTTGATCAAGTTGGATTCCTAATGATCAAAGGCATTGCTCCATTTTTAGACATTTAGTTTGGACAAAAGGAAATAGGCTTCAGTTGGCATTTAATTGAAACACAGTTCTGAAATTTCAACAATTTTAAGATAATTTATTTAAATAATATTTTAAACAATAGGATAGAAATATAACATTTTAAACAATATATTTTTTTAAAAGTCACTATTAGAATCAACCAGTCTTTATGGAGTATGTTCTCTCTATTCTAGGTCCGGTCAGGCATTTCCTGTTTGTGAAGCTTTCACTGTTGCAGAAACTCAGTTTGATTTCAAAATGTTCTGGTGGCCTATGAAGAGGATTTTCACAAAAATCTATCAGATTGCCTTCCAAAGCTCTCAACTGCCTGCTAAGCCAGGAAATAGGCTGCCGAGACATGTCTGAGGATTTCCAGGTTCCTGTTGGGTCCACTAGCTAAGCCACTGAAAACCTAGGTCTTCTTTCAGCTCCTTGACTTCATTAATGCCTGTTAGACAACCACCAGCATGAGAAGCCTTAGGAAGTGAAAGCCGGTAAATAATTTTTCTTGGTTTCCTGCTAGCCATCAATGAGCAGGAGAAATAAAAACTGACCATACTCTTCTGGTCAGATTAACAGAAACATGGTCACATTTTTCCATCTCAGGTCTCTGGTGAGCAGCAGGGAAATCAAGCTGAATTATACATCACCTTTAATCAGTAGTTGCCAGGACAGTTGTTTACTATCTGGCAGGCAAAGAGTACATGTTGCATTTATGATTTTGGTAATTTCAAATTTCATTATTTTTCTGTCAAAATACTATTTCATCAAGATTGTTATGAGTTTTGATTTTTTGTCATAATCTGGGAGAGGATTTATTTTTATTTTATTTATTCTATAATTTTTATGAGATTCATTTATTATATGGAAAACCAGCTGCTGTTTATAAATTTAAACACAAGTGCTTAACCCTTGTACCCATTGTTCATGTGTAATATCATTCCTAGGAGTTTTCACAAAGTAACTAAGAACACGTTCACGTACTGTTTGATAGCAAACTTCCTCATCAGCCTTAAACATGTAGAATCGAGGTCTGTAATTCAATGAACGGATAATTTTTTTTACTCCCCTGTTGCTGCTGCGTTCCCAGTGTCCCATTTCCTGTGGGCTTTCAGGTGCAAGTGAGGGGCTCATGACATGTACTCAAGCCACTGTGGGATGCTGGACAAGATGCATCGCTACAGCCCAGTGCTCATGGAAGTCATGAGAATAGCCTTAACACAGGTCTCAGTGGGCAAATGGGCTCCACCTCCCTGTGTCTGGACATCCTAACCTTTGGCTTTGTGAAAAGCTACACAGGTTGTGGGTTTTTTTCCCCTAGAAACAGTACTATTGTGCCTTTAGAAACAAAACCCACAGTAAATCTTAAATTATTTTGATAGCACTTGGGACAATATACAGTGGCTCACTTAACTAATCAGGAAACGTTTCCTTCAGGATAAAAAAGGAACGGAAAATACATTATTAACATTTCTCAAATATTCATTAATGAATCTTCCAGTGTGCATTTAATAATAAATGGGCATTATTCCTCAGTATCAGAACAGAATGTATTTGAAAAGTGAGAAGGAATCGAAGTAGTGTACCGTTAACATTAGAATGGGTTATTGATCTGTAGATGAATCAAAAGAACTGTTCTTAAGTTCTGAATTTTGTGCCCCAGTCCTGAGGGCAGTAGAAAGATCCCCACTGATTTCATCTAATCATTAGATTTCGACTTTATGTCTGCTTCAAGGATTTGAACAACTCAGAATTGTAAAACCAGTATAAATATAAAGCATATCTACTTGTACAATATAATTTTATTGACTTTTAAAATGATTTAAGATGGGACAATGTTTTCAGAATTTGGAATACTTTTTACTGAAGACAATGAAAGTTACAGGAACCTCTATCTACATCTAAGTGTAGATATAGAGCCTGTCTTGCGAAGAGTAAAATTATTCTTATTTCTGTGTATTTAACTATACTAAAAATATGCGGTATCAGAGGTTCATAAATGTGTGCAAGGTCAAGTGCAACATTTTAGTCATTAGATAAGTACAGGTCCTGAAGATACTTCTACCTCCTACATTAAAAAAAAAAAATTAAAAATCATTGGATTAAATTTTAAGGCAACAAGCATGACATGATTTAAACTGCCTGGCTCAGAGTCTTCAGATTACCTTTCTTTTACTCTGGACAATAATTTTTCCATGGCAGCTGGATCATAAACTACATATATTTTCCTTTTTCTATGTTACTCTCCATTTACTTGAGTACTTCCTAACCGATTCTATATTTGTCTTGTGGAAGGCACATGTCATCAACACCTTAGAGCTCACACTTGGGAATATTGTATATATATTTCATGTGGCTATCTAAAATCCCCAACTCCCAAGATCACTGGGTTTTTTTCCCTGTTTTACAAATTCATTAATCCTTCTGTAAACACAGCATACCACTAAGTCACTGAATGTTTGTTTAGAGAATCTCTTGTGTGTCCTCTCTATAGAAGATACCTTCAGTATTCCTTTAGGCTTCAAATTTTCCTTCAGATAAAATCAATATTTCTTAAAAACACCTGTTATAGAACAGAACTTCAGAAAATCTGAAATGATTAGATTATCTTTAAAAATAAATATCCATCTTGACTATAGAAGAAAGGCAGAGCTCAAAAAAGAGAACTTGCACACCAATTTTGGATCCAGGCCTGTGTTAAGTAAAAGGAGCTCAGTGTTGCCATGGACTTTAGTGAACAGAAATGGGCAAAACAAACTGGTGAATGTTGGAGGTTAAGTTGCCAAGTCATTGGTAAGTCGTATTAGGAGCATGTCAGCCTTTAGGAACAGACTGTACAGGCTGGCGTGCAGCTGTACCTTATCAGGACAAGACAGCTTGGGAGACTAATACAGATGCAACCAGGCAGGATATTTCTTCCTATAAAGAAGAAAAGCTTACAGAGAATATGAGAGTCCATCTGGAAAGAGGCAAGACTACGACTATGTGAATGCTCAAGGACAATTGAGTAACCTGCCTTGCCTAGTTTCTAGAATACATGAACAAAGAATTTGGCTTGAGTAGAGACTACATCTAGTCCTTTGCAGCCCTTTGTCTTTGAAGAGCTCAGTATATATGTTAGGATTATTTATCTACTATTTATCTACTTCCTACAGACAAGTCATTCTTTGACTGTGGTTTTATCTTAATTTACAATACGTTGACTTCAGATTGTTTAGTACTAACCATCAGAGCTAAAAGAAATTAAAAAAAAAAAATCGTAGGCTAAGATTAAACTGTGGGCTTTATTTCCTGATTTTTATGTTGTAGAGAGTTAAGAGCAGGAAAACAGAAGTGAGTAAAAAATAATAATAAAAAACCTCTACCATAAAGCACACTTGCTGTTTTTCTTAACATTTAAGAACGTAATTTCAGTTGGTTCATAAAACTAAAGTGGTCCAAGAACTATACAATATCCAATTAGTGGGAATGGGGAATGTAACTGATTCTTTTTGGCTCTTACTTTCATTAAACTTCATATTCAATTACATGATTAGAATATCAATCTCTGTTCCACAAAATCCTTGGGGGAGGGGAGGCCCTGCAGATACTTTCTAAAGGGCCACAAAAGAAAAACAAAGTTATTACTAGCAATCTTAAATTCTCAGTAGAAGCTATTGTATCTCCAGTGGAAAACTGTCAAGGTGGCACCTCAGAAAAAGTTGAAAATCAGCATTATGATATTAAGATACAGAAGTTTAAGATCATGAAAAATTTTTGTGTGAAAAATATTTTTTCTCATGTTCTCAGAATGTGTTTAATTTTTAATCGAGAAAAATTTCCAGCTGTCACCCACAGCATTCTTCCATTCTCAGCTGTTGTCTCATAAATGGCTAGAGAATGCTCTTTCACTCTTTAGCACTAATTAATTTTGTTAATTAAATGTCACCCTGCTTTTTTTCCTTATTAGACTTTTTGTACCAGTATGATTCCCAGGACATTGCTGCTGAAATCACTAAAGATTAAAAAGAAAGGATGGAAATTGAATGTGCAAGCACTAGAGAATTCATTAAACACATTGTAAGACTTGCAAATGCCTCTTGACAGGTAGGATGGGAACTGTAAGACACTTTCCTCCGAGGGTGAGTTAATAGGCTGGCCATTTATGTCAGATGTTTTGTTGTGGGCAATAGTATCACAAACTGCTGAACTCAAGAACCAGTGTCAACGTGTAATCCTATTCTAAAATGTCTTATTATAGCAATTATATTGTCCAGGAATTACCCTGTATTAATTACATAAAGCCAGTGACAAACATTTTGTTATTTCTCGTTTCCTTTTTAGATCTAAAGTAGCAAGTGCATGTGGGAAGAAAATGAGAAAGGCAAGACTTTGTCTTCCTCCAATTTATTGGCAGCGCATCTGTCCATTAAAAGGGGAAAAAAAAAAAAAGCTTGGATTGCTTTCTAGGGGCATGCTGATATGCGTCTGTGGGAGCTGGCAAGCAGCCCCGTAAAGATGGATACTGATTTTTTTAACCCCTGTAGTCTATGGCAGAGCATAATGCATATGCTAAGCTATTCTTTTGTAGTGTTGAAGGGTTTCACTTCTTTTTGCTGGCTTGATACCCAAGTACAGGCCAATTGTATTAAGTAACACGGAAAGCTGCCAGTGAGGAATGTAGTCCAGGATATTATCAGGAGAAACATGCAATCTTCATTGATTTCTTGACACTATCATTAATAACAAAGCCAGGGTTTCCTATACGTCCCTGAAGTTTATAGTCAGCATATTTAGTTAGTTCTTATTGTCATTCATCCTTCTGCACCGTCTTTCGGGGGAGTAGGGAGAGAGAGAGAAAATGCACCTGGCTGTGTTTCAGTGGACTGGTTCTGTTCAGTCTTTTTCAGCTGCACGGGCATGTGAATAGAAAGTGCTGTGCATTGCGCACAAGGCAGCGACCTGGGAGAAACATTTGTTGGGCTTTGTGTAAACAAAGTTCAGACGATGCCAGAATTAAGCCCAGTATTTCTGTCAGCTCTCAGGGGAAGTGGATGGAGGCATCAGTGAAGACTATTTTATTCTGTCCCCTTTCCTTGTGGACGTGCTTGAAATGCACGTGAATAGCCTGGTTTATCAAAGGTGATGTGACTAGGAGTTACCATATGTACAAATAAACTTGTGGTACTTACCCAAATATCATGTTCAGCCTGAGCTAACTATTCCCAGACAGCACCTGGAAATGTTTAGAAGGGGTTATACACACAATTGGGGTTTGTATAGTTTAGGTCTCTAAAACATTGTAATTCAACGTAAAGCCTCTCTTTCTCTGTGGACTCCCCACCCCCTCAATACATCAAAATCTTGTGAGGAGAGAAAAAAAAAATCTGTCTTGCAAATATAGCAGTGAGGCAACCCACATTCTTCTCCAATCCAGGGTTTAATTTAGATTTGTTTCTTGAACTTTCTAACATTTAAATATGCATGCACAGAGGCACAGGGTCCTGTGATTGCTAATCCTGTTGTGTTAGTTTGGTTAGTGTATTATTTAATACATTTTATGTAAGACTTCTCTTTTCTGCCTCTATATGAGTAAAAAGTTCACAGTTACTATTTAGGGGATATAAACACTGTATTGTTGAAGGAGCAATGAGGGTGTTCTCAAATTCCAATGACAAACTGAGACAAACAAACAGCAAGTTTCCAGTAAAGTTGTAATGTAGAATATATATCATAAAAGAAATACATAGATGTTGATCTTAAATAAAAAAACCCCACAATTCCTGGAAACTGTGGATTCTTTCATCCACTGGTGCACATTCAGTTCTTTATTAGCTATTGAGTGTCTGGTTGTCTTTAAGCTGCTTTCATGGCCCATGAGCGCATTGACTGTACAAAGGGTTCTTCACACTGTTTTGGTAACTGAAGGAGGTAGTGCAGGTCAGCCATTTCTCACTGGTTTATCTCCTCGCCATGCTGACATAGGATGGAGTGTGTTTGTTTTGCAGGTTTTTACTGACACCTTGGAGATGTTGAAGCTGATGTCTCTCAAATGTCCAAATTTGGCAAAATCAGTCCTTAGCTGTCTTCATATGCTCTATAAAATTCTTCCTCAGCAAAGATCTCTTCCTTTGGTAAAGTCTGAAGAAATCCAAGCAGCTTGTGGGCAGAAATATATTGAGCTGATCTATTCTGTAAACATTTCAAAGTAAGGAATGCCTTCTGAGATTATCCATAAACAAATATACAAACACAAACTCTTTGAAAAACAAGTTCTCTACAACCTGTATTTCAACCGGTCCTCGAGATGTGACAATATTATAAGATTGATCAGGAGAGTAAAAATAATTATGAGAAGAAACTTCAAGAAGATGGCAACATCACGTGAATTAAGTAGAAGAAAAATGCAAAAGAAAAAGACAAAATCGTACAACAGATTTTAAAAAGTCAGTAATAAATATAAGTATATTGGCATCTCTGAAAGAAATGGAGGGGGGAAAAGTCAAACTAAATGATAAAACAGCTGGCTAATGTATATTATGCATGGATCTAAGTCATGCATAATAATAATAAAAAAGCTAATATATTGTTCATATGCTAAAATTGTACCTGGCTTAAAGTTACATTGGGAGAATGCTTAGAAATAAACTAAAGAATGAGGACTATTAAATTAATCTTCCTGCACTGCCAAAGCTGTACAGTCAATACTATAATAGTAATAATAATAATAATACCCTTTATCCTTGACAGGCTAGGAATATTGAACAACACTGTGTCCAAACAGCTCACATGTGAAACTAATCCGTGAATGCAGGTGTTTGACACGAACTGGTTTCTAGACACAGGAGAAAATTAGTTTGCTCGTGTGCATGGGCAACAGGAGTATTGTAACCTGCCCTCAGTAACAGGCTGTCATCAATTACCTCTCTGCTGTACAGGTCAAAGGTGGGCGAGGGAAGTTAAAGCCATCGCTGTAACAAGCAGGATCTAAATGTCTATCATGTCATTGATCCACCCCCAAATGCCCTGCAAGTTCCTGCAAGTTCCTCGTGGCAAGGTAAGTATAGCTGTTTTTCTGACTTCTTGCTGTTCTATCTCGTACGTGGTCTAACAGAAACAGAGTCAGCATCTCCGGTGCAGTATATGCTGTCTTTTGCTGTTGGTTTATATTCAGCAAGTTTAAGTCAATGGCAATCATATTGCAGCCTAAGTGAAGGGGAGCATTTGGTGCCTTACAGCGTAATGCCAATTGAAGAGGGCTGTTACAGGAGATTAACTTGTAGGAACATCATACGAACTGAAAGAGAGAGCACAAAAATAAGTGGGAAAGCAAAGCAGGATTGAAGAGCAAAATACAAGCAACAGGAGGTCATTTTAGAGCTTACTGGAGACTGGCCAAAGTGAAGAAACCTGAAACAGACAATAAAAAATTCACCGAGGTTGTAGGAGAGGAAGTGGGAAAATGTTACACACGTCGCGATCGTGTCTGAAAATGCAATCCTTCTGTCTGCAGAGACAGAGGCAAGAAAGGAAACAGGAATCCCTTGGGTTGTGACATTCCTCTATAGCCAAAATTTGGAGGATTTGAGGGATATCGTAACTTGAACGTGGTACTGAAAAAATAATTTTAACAACTTCTGCAAATAGCAAAACTTTTAGACTAAGACTGGGACTTGGCTATAAAATTCCTATGTCTGAATGTGAGGTAAACTGTGAGGAAATGGTGGATCTAAAAAGGCGAAAGAAGAAAAATAAAATGGGGGGTTAAACAAAAATAGAAAAAGCATTGCATAGATGATCAATGATCCATTGATCCTACAATCACTCTCAGAAAGGTTAAACCTTTCCAAATCTCAGTTACAGCAGCAGTAGTCCAAGGTAACGCTCTCACATACATGTCACAAGTCTATAAATTAATGTATTTATATACAGAGCACTACCGAATCTGAATGACATGGGTAAGATGGCTGGCAGTTGGGTAGTTGGTAGTAGAAATTAAGAGATAAATATCTTCAGTTCAGGTGCATGTACACGATCTGTACAGGGCTAGTAAAGAGCAATTGCCTTAGCACACGAGAGCTCATTTTGAAATGGGAGAGAAGATAAAGGACTCCCACACTAGAGCTCGCAAAATGGGGAAGTTCTGGAGCAGCAGAGGAATTACGGAGGATAAGCAAAACCCTGCAGGTTTGCTTGTATTTGCGAGGAATAGATAACATGGGTAAAATAAGTAAATTTATTTATTCTGTCTCTGGCCATATTTCCACTGAGACCATAAGAGCCTTTCAGCTCTACAAGGACAAAGCTGTACAGTGTACAGTACAGAGGAGTCAGAGCCACATTATGCTCAGGCCTACGTGCAATACTGGAAAAAAATGTCTGTTGGCAATTGCACATGTGTGTGAGGTTCTGAGTCTTTGCCTTAAACTCATGAACAGCCCAGGAGCAGAGAGATTTTTAGCCTCTGAGCACTGTCCTTTCTTCTAAATTCCTTAGTAACTCCAGGAGTTTGAGCAATTCCTTGTGAACGCTGTCCCATTGACTTGTATTTCACCTGTGTACATCAAGGTTCTTGTGGTTTTCCTCTGGTGTAGTCATTTTTTTTAGGTTTAATACAATCTATAGAGTCATGGTTAAGAAATTAAGTTAGCTGATAACATGATTTGCAATCAGAGATTATTTTCTTTTCTAAGAAATTGAAAGACCTAGTGAAAACCCATCATTTAACAAGAAATTAAAAGCCCAGTCCAAGTACAGAAAAATGTATTCACTTCATTTTGCAGTTCTGAGCTTCAGCTACCTTGTCTGAGTAGCTTGGGTGATTTTCAAAGCCATGGTTACTGGAACAAGATCTTGTGCTCCCTTTCACTGACTGGAATGTAACATTTATGCTAGAAAGGCAAGCTAAACTAGTGCTTTGGAGATAGTTTATAGTTTTAAGTTATCTACCATTTAAATCTGTAAGTTTCTTGCAATACTGGTGAGAAACTGGTTTCTCAGAGGTAAAGTCCTCTTTCTTCCAAAGATGGCAAACAATCCTCTTGCCATAGCTATCGTTGCGTGTTTATGTCTTGGAATGCAGTTATGAGAAGAAAACATCGAGTGAACTTGTGGTTTTTTTCCTATTATTGTATGCTATGTTGATGAAATATTAATACATTATTTTTCATCCATACTTTTAATGTTTCCTCTATTTTATTGATTTTGGAAAACAACATTTTGTTGCTTCTGCAAATACACATGTGTGAATGTAAGATCACTGGGAAAATCATATAAGATCCATGTGCATTTTAAAAGGATGAAACAGCAGAACCATGTGCTAATCATGCTACATATTAGCTGAGAAGGCCCAAAGTGTGTTTTCTTGTGGGGAAATATAGAATATCTGTGTCAATAAAATTAAGATAAACTACTCAGGAATGTTTTACTTTTTCCAAGTTTTTTTAAGTTATAAGTGAATGAAAAAGGTAACTTGTGACTGGAAATTTTAGTGTAAAGTCTCGGCCTAGTGCAATCAGTGTAAATTCTGCCTTTCATCCCAATGTGGCCTTCTGTTTGCCCAACATACTTTCACCATGAATTTACAGACCAAATCCTACAGGTTTCCTCCACAATACCGTATGCAAGCATGTAAGGCTTCTCAGTTTGCACTATTAATTTCCTGGGTTTTTTTCTTTTGTGGAACTGCACAGAGTAATAAACAAGGATACCTGGGCGAAAATAGGAAGTTGTTCTTTTTTTCTAACACCAAAGTTCAATAATAATCTTTGCTTTTGAAAATTAGTATGTAGCACTGACAGTACCTTGGTGAGCTTTCTGTTGAAATCATTAAGCTGAAGCACTCCTGCAGGGTCTAATCCTCAGTGTGCACTGTTGCATACAAGGTATTTGTATTCTACTACAAACTTCTGCTTGTGTTATTAAAGCTCATCAAAACAAATGATGCCTTCTCAGAGTTCTACTGAAAAGTCAGACCTCCTTCCCATGTCCATTAAAATTTTTTGTGGCTAGGATTTCATCTGTTAAGGATGGCTGTGCTGGGTCAGGTGGATTTGGGGGATAACAGTAGATGTACTTTTCTTTCCCACTACCCACTGAAATGAGGTGTTAAGGGTTACCTACAGAGAGTTAATAAAAAGAAAAAGTGGAAGACAGCACAAGAAAATCTAGGGTTAGGGTTAGGATAATACTCATAACATTGACAAAATAAAGATTTCTTTTGAAGGCTTTTAAAAAATAAACCTTTACTCTTACACCTGTTACTTTGGTGCTTTGGTCTCATAAATGTTTCTTACTATCAGTGATGGTAAATGGATTTGGATGGTAGCTATGGTCTAGTTATCAGAAAAAGCTTGGTTTGAGATTAAACCAGCATTTACATAATAAATTTGTAGTTTCTGAAGAAACTATTATTTCAAAAACCATAAATAATAGTGTGTTGATGTCTAATCTCACAAACCACTGGCAGCAGTTTTTCACAAGGGTGAAGAAAACATGCAAATAGCTGTCAATGGGCTGAAACATACCCCTCCCCAAAAAGAATTCCTCATAAGTACATACAAAACTCTACATCATCAGAATAACGTGAGTTCTGATGCGGCTATGAATGTTTTACTATCAATAAGGTGGTTTAGAAACTCAGGAACTGCAGTGAAAACGTAATGCAAGTTCTCATCTCCTATTGAGCTACTTTTGCACCAACAAAGAAAAAGTTCACAGCAGCCATGTGTTTTCCCACAGTATTTTGCATTCTCAGTTCTTTGCCAACTCCATTTGTCAAAGAAATGCCAAATATGCAAACCAAAAAACCCACAAAATGTTTGACCTAAGGATTCCATGAGCCAATTTCAGTTAACAATTTTGATCATAAAATTTTATGGATCTTTTTCTAACTTTTTTTTTCTTGCATGTGTATGTATGAAAACATTTTCCATTTTCATTCAGCTCTTACAAGTCATCTCTAAGCTTCTTGTTAGCTATACTGCAGCACTCAGAATAAATTCAAAGCACAAGAATAAAGATAATTACTAGTGAACAATATTCATTCCGGATAATGAAATAAGAGCTGACAAACTACACAAAAATCTGAGAAAAAAATCCATAAATCAAGGATGTTAATTGTTATTTCCACTACTTGTTAAGATGAAAGATGACACTATGTAGGCATTTTGTCAGCATGATCCTCTCATAAACAGCTGTCCAATGCCTTGGGTAAACCTGTACAAACTGAGAACTATCTGCTGACTGCATCATTAGTCGTCTTCTGATTTCATGCCAGGGATGCTGAAGAACAAATTAGTCAACTGATCCTTGCCAAAGTCAAGTTTTATTAAGGAAAAGCATTTGTTGCAGGGTAGAACCGAATGCTGGGCGTATGCTGAACTTTATATAACGAAACCCCAGTGAGAAAATATTTTTGTAATTTCACGTTTGAATAATTATTTGCAAACTTTACATACTTATTGCTGTGTCCAATTCATACTGTACATTCATCTTTACTCTAAAAGATGCACTTTGAATATGTTAAAAATATGGGTATGCTCGAGGATAGAACAGCTGATATTCAAGTAAAATACCACATTTTTCCAGCATCATTATTCATACATACTCTATTAAGCACTGTTTTCTTGCCTACACCTAATAAAAGAAGCAAAGTGAATCCCCAGGTCACCCATATGTGAATTCTCAGCTCTAACAAGCCTGCAGGTAACAGCAAGCAGGAAAACCGCTTTTGATTTTGTAGGGCAATATTGTCTGTAAAGAGACTGGTGCCAATCGTCACATTTTTCTCTTAAAAATATATACCTGTTCTTTGGTATGCTTCATTTTTACTGAAGTTATTTTTTTTACAATATTTGAAAAATGCCATTTTGAATGTTAGAAAGAAAAATTAATTGCTTAGGAATACACCCATCTGAAAAGTGGGGAATGATAGAATGAAATCAAGAAAATAATAATTCAGGCTTATATCATTAAAAAAATTCTGACAATGAATGATTAGTTCGTGAAAAATACTGCCGAAGGCTTAATGGAACATAGACATTTGAAGCTCTTATCTGTATATTTCTAATAAAAATAATATCTAGGAAATTAAATTCAAGAAATAATTATGCATTGAAGGACGAGAAAGTCTGAATTAGATCAACACAACATTTCTGCCTATCTCTGCTATCTCTAACTCTGTGCTTACTTTGTATGAACACAAGCAACAATAAATTGCCAGAAACTAATTATCAAGGAATGAAGTGGCCTTAAGAGAAAAAATTGCAGTTCTATGGAAAACAGGCTTAAAATAAGGCTGGTTATTGTTTTATTGTTATTGTTCAACTTTTTGTGTTACATGAGACAACCTAAAAAATCAGGGACGAAAATAAAACACTTTTGTACAGAGGAGACCAGAGACAATTTCTCCCAGCAGTCCTTATTGCCAAAAATCACAGTGAATGCAATGCAGTTGCAAAGATGCAAGTGACTAAATAAGTCTCTTAGATGTAACTGCAGCATCTTTTTACTGCTGCTTCAGAAATTAAACTAAATAGGAGCTGTTGTTGTTACCTACAGAGATCTGACCTTAATGGCTCTAATAGGCATGTACCTGAGTACAACTCCAGGAATAAAACCCTTTAATGAGGAATATCCTCATGACATGGAAAGATTGAGGGACTTTTTCCTTCCCCTAATGAGTTCAATAGGCCTTTGGTCATCGGCTTCAGCCGCAGCAGTGTGGTGCTGTTAGCCTCCAGGTCTGGGGGGAAACATCTACTTGCACAGGCAGTTCAGTGCTCATCCTCTGCACACCCTCCCCAGCCTCCGTGCCTCGGAGGCTGCTCTGTGCAACTCTTCGTGTTCCAAAATTGCTGTATTTTCCCACGACACTGATTGCTGAATTCATTGCCTTGTTCTGGAAGTAGCAATACACTAAGCAAGTTCTATGTGCACAACAGATTTTTTTTTCCTCAATAATATCCTGAACCATGAAGTCTATTTCTCTTGCTTGTGTCAGGGTAGTGCTTTAGAGGTATTCTGATTTTTCCAAACAGCAGTTCCCTCCTAAACTCATTGGCATTATAAATATTAATGATGCATGTTTAGAAGCAGGTTTGATTAGCAATTTCATTAGCTTTGCATAGACAGCAGAATAGCTAAATGTCAACATTTAACTTTATCTCTCAAGGTATTAAAAATAACATTGAAAAAATAATAATTACAAAAAAGCTAATGCTTATTAGTTGAAAGTAAAAGTATTGGTTGTTTCCATGTCTTTGGCTTATTTCATATTTTATAGTAGCAACATAGTATTAATTGGATAACAAGACTAATTACGTTGCTGGAAGCATTTGCAAAATTCAGTATGATTTTGCAATGGCAATATTTAAGTGCAAGGAGTCTACAAGTAAATTATGAGAAAGCTCTGTCATCTCTGAGTGCTGTACCAGTTGCAGTAAATAAATACGGGGTTTTTTGTAGTCTTCATCACATCTGGACATTAATTGCAGTGCATCTATCAAATACTGCAGGTGATTTGACAAATTTTATAGACAGATATGTGGAGTTACCATATTTGTCATCATATTTGGTACCCCAGTGCTCACTGACATTAGGATGTCTTTGGTTAGCACTGTCAGTGTGAAGCTTTCATCTACCACCGGTCGCTTTTCTTGTGTGTGTGATGGAAAACCCACCTCCTTTTAAGCCACATTCTCTTCCAAAACCAATTAATAAAGTGTAGGCAATTGAATCTAAGCTTATCTGAATTTGTGAATACAGTTTGTTTACAATAGCTCTAAGTATATTCAGGAAGGCACAGTAAGTTCTAAAATACAATAACCTGATATACTAGAAGTAGAACCTATTATAAAATGTGTTAAAGCTTGCCATCAGAGGAAATGTTAAACAAATGTTTTAAAAGGTCTTGACGATCTGAAGGCTTGCTAAATAAAAAACGTACTGTTTAGTGAACTGAGATAAATGTACAAAAATATTCACATACAAAGCATGACTTTTAGTATTTTAGTTATTACTGTTATTACTATCTGGAAGACTTCGGTGCTTCTACATCAATTATGTTTTTCAAAGTGTTAGAAAATAATTATTTCAAATTATGCTGCATCTTGCTGAACGAACTGAAGCTGAATAAACAGCGTATTTATGTGGAGCTATGTATTTTTTCATATAGTGTAAACTTAGTAAGTCCGAATTTCATATTATTTTAACTTCAGCTCCCAACTAGAACTGTGCTAGAGGGCCCCTTCTGACAATATGAGCCTTCCAAGAGTAATGGAAATGTCTGATGCTGAAAACCTGCACACAATAATGCAAGAAATGCTTGTACAGCTAATTTCATATGCAAGTTCTCACCGCACATGAAAGTACCTGGTTACCATGCCTCTGGGCAGCTCCACAAAACTCTCAGAGCAGCATTATGCTGGAAATGACTCTTGCAGTAACTTTATTAAATATCGAACTTCAGAAAAACTTAACAGAGGCATCGCATCCCTCGTTTTCCATGGTCGTACATGCATTGAATATAAACATCGAGGGCTAGAATGACCAGCCATTTTGCTACGGGCCCCAAGGGGTAAATCTCCTGGCCTATTCTGTTACTGAATCATGCTTAGGAGAGTGTCTCGTTGCATTAGAAACGAGTGTGCTGGCTCTGATAATTCGGCTTAGGGACTCAAACCTTAGTCTGGCTATCGCCTTGCTGAGGAGTGGTTTAACTGCAACTCTGAGCATTTCACTGCTTTTCTAGGAGGGGAGATAGCTGACACTCCTTCCTCTGTCTCATTCTCAGTTGTGTATTCTGGAGAATTTTTTAAATATTATTTTAAAAATAGTAATAATAAAAATGTAAATAGTATTTAATCAGAGAAAGGACATTGACTGTAACTCAGTGATACAGATAGTTGCTTCAGCTGGAGGAAACTGAGGTTAGATCCTGAGATTTATGGGCTTGTTATTCTTAAGCAGTTTTATTTTTCACCTTTTTTCATGAAACATAGGTAAGACATAGCTAACTGTAGCAGAAGTTTCCTCCTGATTACAAATGTCTCAAATTTCAAAAAGCAGTATAGAAGATCTAGTTCTTGTGTGCTTTCTCTCTAAATCAGGGAAGTGAAAGAAAAAGTACAGAATGATAATTTTAAAAACCCAAGAAAACAGAAAGCATAAGGTAGAAGAACCTGGAAGTTATGCATGTAAATCTTGTAAACTCGCCCACGTTCATCGTACTGCGTACAAAGCTGGGGAGAACATGTGACAGCTGCTTAGAGTCAGGGTGGGAAATGATGAGTCGGGTAGAAAGGAAAGGAAGTAGTAAAAGACATCTTATTCTCCAAGTACCTACTGAAATGCGGAGGAGTCTGTCATCTGGCACCCATCAGGATATAAACACAAATAAACCCCAGAGGGAAGTTAGCAGTACTTCAAAGACACCAAAGTAAGTTCATGGTTAGCTAGCAGTAGGCAGACCTCAAAAGTTTATCATTATGGAAATGTGAAATATATTTTTCCACGAATAAACCCAAATCCAAAGATTTAACTATTTTTCTACTGCTTCTTAGAGTGGTTAATTGGTTGTAGGTGAGTCTTTGATGAAAAGCTTATGCTAATAAATTTTAGCCCGTATGATATCCATGAACAACTCATTAACTATTGCCTTTTACAAGGTTTGCTTTGCCATTCAAATTATGTGCTTCTGGATTTTTGCTTCCTGATTGGATGAGTAAAATATTCAGACAAAAAAAGTAATATCAATACCAAATGCTGAAATTCTGTTTTTCTGTGAATGCTTAACTCTTCCTGAGGGTTATACAGGTATTAATATAGGGAACAGCAATTCTTCAACCCTTTTTGCAAAAAGAATCTTAATAGCCCAGATGTTCATGAATAGCAGATAAAAACCAGCAAACACGTGAATGAATGGAGCAGCTGCTCGGAATGCAGAAGCATGTTTGCAAACACCGTTTTGAAGTAGGCACTCAGCCCTGGTTCAGAGGGAAAACTTGGATAACAACAAATATTGAATAAGCGATGGAACATGTCAACAGTGTTATCTAGTCTATCAAGCTCTGAAACTGTTCAGCTGAAACAGAACTGTCCTTTTATGATTATTTCTTACTCCCAAATGGATCAAAACTAGAGCAAGAAAAGCTATCAGGTTTAGGCTGAGCTCTGCACCCATGTGTCCATGTCTTTGCTCATTAATGTGACTGCCTTACTTTGTGGTTCTTAAGTATGAGGCCCCAAATTTCTGATCAATGAACTAGCAGCAGCCAGAAATTAGGTTCAACTTGTGGGTAAAAGGTCAGGATATTCCACCCATATCTCTCTTCTGAAATTCTTAAACTATGCTGTTTACTGGGCTGGCAGTAATCTTTTCAAATAAAATTCCCAGGATGGATTTTCTGTCTTTCCAATTTTACCTTTTTTTTTTTCTCATTTTTGTGTGGGTTTGAGCTAACAAAGAACAGTTCCTATCCAATTCAATGGAATTTTCCAACTTTCCCTCTCCAATTCCACTGCCGTTGAATTAAGCATGTGATAGTCTCCATCTTAAAAATCTGAAGAGTTTAGTCTTCGCATAGAGTTGCATGCTGAAGGAATATATTGTACTCTGGGGTGCATAACGCCTGGGACTCTGATGCTGGCTATGTCTCTTGTGTGCTCATGGTACCAGGTATGTCTCCAGGTGCCTTGCAGGAAGAAGCAGGAAAGCAGAGAGAGCCTAAAGGACAGTGAAAAGTGGCAAAGAGACCTTTGAGAAGAACAAGGCACAGACATTAGCTGGACTCAGAGGTGAAAGAAAGAAGAAAATCTTTCTTAGGGACCCAGAGGGGATTTTGTAGAGCTTGTTGCAATCCAGAAGTCAATATAAGATGCTGAAATAAAAAATGGGTATCAAGGACATGCCTTGTAAACCACATCAGAGGAAAGAGATTTCCTCAATGCAGGGTTTTGTCTTAATTAATTTCACTCTGTTTTTCTCTGTTTAAAAATTCTGTATTCTGATTTGTGCTCTGGTAAAACACTGACTTAGAACTTAAAAATCGTGTTGAGATTTTTGCTGTGTTTACTGTAAAGAAAAGATGCAGCTAGATGCACCCAAAACCTCTGGATAACCATCTGGTCAATGTTGTCTGGCCCATTTATTCATCAAAATTAGCCCAGCGGTGGTTCTAAGCTGAGCACCTGCAAACTGCAGCAGATAATGAATTTCCTCTCTTCACTTCTTTTATCCCCCATCTGCAGGATTGTGCTCTGCTGTTATATGAGCAACTGATATTAATCTGATGGTACACAATGAATTAAAATTTGGAAGAAAGAGTTAAAAAATAGCAAAAAGAATATTGGATAATTTGTATTATTTTTCATGAATAATTTCTGAAATGCTTCCTTTTCCATCAATTATTTGTTTCAAATTTTGGCAATAGGATTCATGCAAAGAAACAAAAGAGCCACTTCTTCGTGTATACACAAAAAACTGGTTTCAATCATCAAGCATCAGAAATTGAAGATATGAGAGGTTAATCTGCTTGAGAAGATCAGCCCAACTGTTTTGACTGCACACAGGCAATGCATAGCAGAATTTTATCTCCAAACAGTGAGGAATGTTTTGAACTTTGTTTGAATTCTGTTGCTGATTCAGATTTTGTATTTAATGTGCCTTGTCTAAAGCACAGTGAAGACAATCCAGAGATAACCATTAAGCTTTAATAAACCCCAGTTTAGGCCCATAGCAGAACAGACATGCTTATGAGCCTAGAGACTAGAAAATGACAACCTTACTGGGCTTCCTATGTGTAACAAGCCAAGTAACTACCTGTATAAATGCATGGATTCGTCTCAGTAATTGTTCTGTTTTATCATTTTAAATTCATATTGTCAGACTGAAGTCAACTCCCATTGAACCGACAAGAAAACTCATACCGATGTAGACTGGCATCTGTTCTCATGGCTTTTATGTTTTAAGGAAATACCTTGAGTCTAGAATATCCAGGATGTTATGCAGGCATACAAATATCATCACACTTGCTGTCATTTTTTTATTAATTGAAGGATATATAGTCCCATTCCTGTTTTGACTAAGTATGCTCTACAATTTCCAGATGTCAGGGGAAAATAAGCTGACTTGCATGCCATTCTCTCTCCTTTTTTTTTAGCTTTGCTATCCTTCTAAACTTTCTCTGTCAAATTATAAACATAAAAAATGTTCATCTTGTCTCTATGTTACCTGTAGTTCTCTTAGTGTCAGGTTGTTCCAGCGGATAGTGCATTTCTTTGTAGTGATCTCACATCATGTATGTATTTCATCTTCACTTTCAAATTTGGCTGACCACCTTAGGGTCTTTCATCAGGAGAGGGGAAAAACAAAAGATAACTTCTGTCCTGAAACCATTTCACTATGTTATGCTAATGAAATGAATGGTAAGAGTGGAGTTTTAAGTTCACAAGAGCAATGGCACCCAGAAGATAAGCAGAATTTCCTCCAGCATCTCTGGAGTTTAAATGATTTGGGTGAAATCAGTGAACTAAAGCCACCCCTTTGTTAATGCCACCTGAGCACAAGGCCTCCCACACGGCAAGACTCCGTTGTCTTGGGAGGGCAGGATTCAGCTCCACAGTGTCAAGGAGAGAAAGGGTGGGACCGCGGCTATAACCATAGCACTAAGAATCAAGAAGTGTTAGTTTAATTGTTGAATCTTTAGTTAGGCTAGTCCAAGAATTTTGAGGTGAAGGTGAAATGATGAGCAGTGTTGTCTTTCATGATTCTACTTTAAATCTCTATGAGGACAGGCAGCTTTGCTAATACTGGTAAGAGCTTATTTCGAGATACTTAGAGACAATGCAACAGAAGTAGGTTATTAACTGAGTCAAGACTCATGATCTCACACAGAGTAACATCTGCAAAATCAGGGTGAAAGTTTAGATCAGATGTTGCACATTTGGTCTTTTTTTGTGCTTAACCTGGGATTGTCATTTTTTGTGCTTAACCTGGGATTGTCATTTTTTGTGAATACATTTCGTGAACACATTTTAAAAGCGGTCAATGCAAGAAGATAAACACAGAGTTTCACTTAAACCATCTTACACTTTTTCAGCTGTTCCTTTGATTTCATGTTTTGTCCATCTAGTGCTTGGCTGCTGTAGCTTAATTAGAAGATACCGAATATTGTAACAATGAATGGTAGAAAATTCGTCATTTTTTAGCTTGCCCTCTCATTTGACATCCCACATAGTGTATTTTAAAATGAAAATGAATGATTACAGTATGACCAGTCATAAACCATTTTTTCCCAGAGTACCATGTCATGAAAGGGCATATGCACAGAGCTAAGTGTCTAAATTGAGATCTTTATAGCCAGCTTAGACACTGAGAACAATGGACTGAAAGTGGTCACTAATGACATTGTTAATGATAGATACCATTACCTTAGAACAGATGTCAAAGTGAAATAGCATTATAGCCTTCAAGATGGACTGCCTTGTCCTTCTCAGTAAATCTATTAATGTGGCTTGCAAGAGCAAAACAATGGGGTGTTTCTTTTCTCTGCTTTTTCTGAAATGCAAAACATTCTGGGCACTTGCAACTCATTTACCTGAAAACGACTGAACTGAAAACAACTTTTGCGAGTGGAAGAAGTATTTATGGTAGTAAACAGAAAATATAAGATGGAAAACTAGGAAGATTTTTTTTTTTTTAATTCTGACTAGACAAAGACAAAAGTACAATTCAATCTAGACCAAGATCAAACACTAAAATGTCAGCATGAACTAGGGAGAACGGGAACTTTGGATTGCTGGAGCTGTAACTAAATTCTGCAGAGAAATCTGCCTGGCGATAGGTATAGGGCTTAATTTTAAGAAACTGTATTTATTTCTAATCTGGGAGATGTGAATTCCCATGTCTGGCATAAACACATCCATAAAATCCCTTATTAAGGTAGGGGTATGTGACAGTGCAGCGGTAGAAATATTAACAGAGAACAAGTTACTTGTGACTCTCATTTTATTTAATCGTTAATTTTTAGACATGTTAATACATAAGGTAAAGTTTATTTTAAAATTGTAAATTAGATCATTTATATATGTAAACACCCGACCTCCAGGACTCCCGTTCTTGGCAGGCCCCGGCCGCCCCGTGCTCTGGTCTGTGATGTCCGGAGGTAGAGCAGCGACTCTTTCACGGGCACCCCCTTGCCGTGGGGAAGGAGCTTGCGTGCCCTTGTGAGGTTGAGAGCTGTGCTGGTGGTGTTATGTGCCTCCAGTGGGGTCTCCCAAGCCAGACAGGTCTCAACTGAAGGGTCAGACAAAGTGTGTCCACGGGCAGGATGGGCTCACTAGCCTTTGGGCAACCATCCTAGGAGAAGGACAACTCTGACTCCAAACCTGGGCAGATGGAGCTCGTTTAGCCTTGTAAGGCTCCATCTCAGAGAAGGACACTCTAACCAAACCTATGACCTGAGGACTTCGCTGTCACCATCCAAGCTCGCTAGGCCCTGGCAGATGAACCTCAGGTGTAAAGGGTGGAGCCAGTTCTGCGCACGCTGCACCTCACCTAAAAAATCCACCGCGCAGGCCCGAAGGGTGCACTCATCGCTTGCAGTGAGCGTGGGAAAAGCCCTTCCTAGATCTTCGTTTGCGAAGCCAAGCCATGATGATGATATGTAAACACCCATATATGAAACCAATTAAGCATATGAAGGTCAAAAAAAGAGCATGTTGAAATGTATCTGAGAACAGACAAAAGAAAAGCCCTGATTTTGTATTTTATTCACTTACCATTTAGTAACAGATCGATGAACATGTGCATCGAATTAAACCCATTACTGCAATATGAATCGTACTTTTAAAATACAGTAAGTATAGAGTATATAAAGACATTTCAGATGACTTATTTGGAATATCGGATTGAATACTGCATGCAAATACTTGTCACATAAGCTGTAGAAGGAGTTTATTTTCTAAAGTATTACTTCTCTGTATCTGTAGGTTTTATCTACCACAGTATTCATTTATATATGTGTTTATATCTCCGGTTTAATCATGAAAAAAGAATAGACATAGTCTTTTGGCTAGAACTGTAGCTTAAATTATCACATCTGACAGCTAAATGGAGATATCCATCAAGCATATAAATGACTACATGAAATACTCATGCGTTATTCACCGTTTTTATCTCGATGATGTTTAGGGCCTCTGGATTATCATCTGCTGTTGTGGCTCTGCAAAGCACTTTGCAAGGTACTAAGTGTGGTACCTCTGTTGGGAGGGCGGCTCAGGCACAGGTTTACACTTTTATGCTCTCAGAATTGTTCAATTAAATTAAATCTGCAGTTTTTAATGGGGTTTGAAGCATGTCCTGAAACAGAAGCCATTTTGATTTTGCAGGGGGAGGAATAGTAGAGAAGAGAGAATATGGATCATAAAAACTTGGTCCAAAATTCAGTAGAGTGCAACCTGATTGTTTCCGTTTCTACTGATTTCAGCGTGCTCTGGATCAAGCTCAGTGAACTGGTCTCAGACAGAAAACAGAGGAAATTTGGGTCCAAATT
>NW_010419457.1:84729-92790 GCF_000710305.1 Buceros rhinoceros silvestris | reverse complement strand
AAGAATGAAAACAAAGGAATTTTGGTTCCAAATTTTGAAGCATGCCTGCCATACAAATCAAGGGAACTTGTTATTACTTTCAGTTATTTCATATCCTCAGTAATAAACAGGGAAAGTGCCTCACTTCACATTTTGCTTCGTGTACTGTTATCTTTGAGGCAGAATTTTTATCATTTTGCTGTTGCACTGAACCTTGCCAAAAGAATCAGCAAAGGAGAGGTAAACGGAAATCACTGTCCTTGCACTCCCCAGTGCCTGTTGTGCAACAGCATCAGATCCAGCTGAGGGAGCATGAAGAGTTTATGCAGACACACCCTTCCCAGAGTGGCCTTCCAAGCTCGAAAATCGGCCTTCAAGATAGGCAGCGACGTTTATACAGAGGTGGAATCAACAGCATTTGCAGCATCACGGCTAGAGAGCTGCTGTTTTGCAAGGTGGCAACAAGAACATGTGAGCTGAGTGTGAGCCTAATGAGCAAGTGGAGGGACAAGACAGTGGTTTTGATAAAGCCCAGTGGGGTCTGCTTATTTGAGTCAGGATATTTAATGAGCAGCTTGCTGCAGCTCTGGTTATTGTCAGCACCTGCATCAGTGGCTGCTTGTTAGGATTTCAGTTCAGACTGCTGCAGGAAATGGCATTTGGCTTTACATTCAGGGTGTAAACTTTTTCTGGTGTGTTCCAACAATGTACCATGTTTTCAGATCCTTGGCACTTGCAAGGTGACACTAACAAGAATTAGACTGCCTACTGACAGAGAGAGGATTTTTATAAGCTCAGACATGCTTGTGTCATCCAACATACAGCAAATAATAGAATACTTGCCAGACTAGAAGACTCTGTTAAATATTTCCTCAAAACCCAACACCCCCCCCCAAAACAAAATTAAATGAAAAGCTTGTGTGCTAGAGAGCAGCAAATTTTTAAGCATTTCTGAGCTCTGTGTGAACCAGCTGAATACTCACCTCCTCCTATAAACAAGAATGTGAACATGAACAAAACCAGGTTTTTTCTGTTTTCTTGGATTTGAAAGGGAGATTCAGAAAGAGCAGCCATGTGGATTATATGCATGTGCAAGCAAGAAAAAACAGAGTTTACAAAAGAGCCTCCACTTAAGGAGTGCTCTGTCTCCAGTTCTTTTTTCTAATTGCTTCTTTCCCTCAGAATTCTCTCTCTCCTGATTCAAACGAGGAACTTTTCCTCTTCTCCTCTGACTCACTTTTGCTCTGCTGATTTTGAACAGGTCATCAGTGTGTGTGAACTATCTAATGATGGGTGTTCTCCAAAGGTATTTCATGAAGCAGGATTTTAAAGAAAGTTGCTATTATCAGAGATGGGGGGGTACTATGCATGAGAAAATATGGTATTGAAGTCCTCAGGTTCTCTTTTTATTACAGTTCTTGGATGAAATGCTGGCTCTCTGTAAATTGTTAGCGTAAAATTGCAAGGAGGGCTATAATTAGCCCACAAATTCCTAGGGAGGGTTTTAAAATATCTCTGATTTTCCTGACTAAAAATACAAATAGAATGACATTAATTTGATCCCAGTTCTGAGACAATGGTTCTGAGTCAGTTTTATGCCTAATTCTCTTTCATAACTTCATTTTGAGAAGGATGAATTCTCTTTCTTGGCTGTTGGAAGTGAAAACAAATGGCTGATATTTAGTACCAGACCACGTTTTACTATGCCAGTGAAATAGACTGACATAATCATGAATGTAACTGTTAACTTCACCTCAGTCTGAGGTATGGAAGCTTGTATAGTCTTGCAAACGCTGATAAAACCCACTCCTTCCAGTTACAGGCTCTTTCACACCACGTCCTCTGAAGAGGGCCTGTCATTGCTTATTTATGGACCAAAATGTCTCTCCCTGATTTTTTTATTTCACAGGAAGACCACTTTATCCAACTAATTATACTATTGAAAAGTACACACCTGTCTGAGCTGTTTTGCACAAGAAGAGACTCAACATATTTGCCTTCTACAGAGAACTGCAGCTAGGTTACAAATAAGATTCTCTTCTCCAGACATTCATAAATGTGCATGCTTTTATCTGTGTCTGCTGAAGGAAGGATAAATGAGGATGTCATCCTCAAGTCCTGGACATGTCTTGAGGTCTTAATAAATAATGAGAAAGTCCAAGGTCAACAACCTTGTTTCTGAAGTACCTCTTTTTTTGTTCTCCTTTTTTCCTGAAATGTAATGAGAAAACATATTTTGACAAAGATAAGCCACTCGGGTCCTAATGCTGAGGAGGAACTGAGGTCTTCCCCTAAGAAACTGATCTTTAACCCCCAGAGTTTTTCTAGGAGGTCAGGTTGTCAGTTGTTCCAGTTAAATCATTCCTTTTCACCAGCCATTTGTTAATTTTTCCGTATGACCATGCTATGTCATTTTAATGGTTGAGATGGATTTATTCTAAAAGCATCACACTCAATGCCTGTTTACGAAAGATTTATACGAGACCAAAAGAGGCCCACAAGTACAAACAGGTATGAGTGAACTTGGATAAAATGTTGAGATTAGTCCTGATTCAATTTTATCTTTAATATTATCTCATCAGTCTTTTTAAGTCTTTCATATAATCTTTGGAATGTATCAGCTCCAGCTCTTTGTGTTAGGTAAGATGTGCTTTTCTTCTTTCTATTGAAATAATGCAATGAGCTCGTTGTCTCCAAAGGTGTCTTTTCTTTCTCTTCACATCTGGCAAAGCAATCTATATCTTTTATCTGATACCATATCTTTGTAAAATGAGATAAAGCAGAACAAAGAAGAATCCTTTGACCTGGTGGTCTTCAGATACCGAGCAAAACCACCTCTTTTTTCCAATTGGATAAAAGCTTTTTTCCTGGTTTTCTCCATTTGGCAGTTTAGGCACTTGGACTCACAAAGGTTTCTATTCAATAGACGTGTCGGTAAGAAGCTGTCAGAATTGGGGGATACTGATGTTTTTCAGTCAAGCTATGAACGAAAAGAGAAAAGATAAAACTACCACCATAAAACAAGCTGTAGAATTCTGTTCACATTGCAGTCAATAGCAGATTTCCTGAGATTTCACCCGAGGGATTTTTAAAAGCATGTGGTGACCTGGGAGCCCTTATAATGGGGCTTTGTGGTAGAAAGCCATACAAACACTTCTGAAGTTCCCAACTCTGACCCAAATTGAAGTATTAACTGGTACGATACATTGTGATTTTCTCTTCTTGATGGCTACGCTGTCACAAGGAAACAATTCAAAGCACCCACAACACTGGGGATTGACCTCTCTAAGATTATTCAAACAAGGGAGGCAGGGGAGCCAACAACTGTAAAAAGTTTTATGCTTCTCTATTAACACTTCTTACGTGTGACATGCTGTTTTAAAATTTTGAGAAATTCAGTCCCTTCATTGAATTCCTGCAGATTGATTAATAGGAGTTGTGTTTTGGGTTCTCCCTTGTGACCCAGGCTTCCCTGCTCTGGGGAACTATACACCACGCTCAAATGCAGATAAACTTGGACTTAGGCACAATGTGTGTAAAAAAAAAAAAAAAAAAAAAAAAATTCCTTTCTTTGTGTTACTGTTACAGAGAACCTAAATCATGGTGGGTTAACTAAATGATAAATGGTCATTTTGTTTTAATTATATGCAGTACTTTATACAGAATACTCAAGAAACAGTCGAAAGGAAGAAAAAGCTATATATATATCTTCACAGCAGACTTCTAGCACTGAAGTTTTCCCTTCTCTCTGAAACATCCACTTTTTATGTGTATGGCCAAAATTCATCTATATTGCAGTCCACGAGGTTACATTAGTGATTCATCCAGTTCCCTTTGTGCAGCTCCAGTCCTTTACTATTTTATATTGTCTGACCAAAGCATGGAGAGATTTAGTCAGCTAATTAACTCGAAGAAATGAAATAACAAACGGCATATATAACAGTCGTGAAAAATAAAGATACCAGAAGTGTGCAATATACGTCTGACAGATTTAAGCATATGTTTTGATTTTTTTTTTTTGAGTAATGCCTCAGTAATAATACTCAATTTATTTAGGATGAGAGACTGTAGGAAGGGTTTTCTTTGAGCATAATGAGGACATTTCCAATGACATCTTTTTTTCATTTATGAGAGAAGAAATTATGTTTCTGTCTTATATGTTTGGGGTTTTTTAAAGTCCAGGCAATTCATCCTATGGATTCAGTCTCTGGCTTCCAGAGCTAAGAGTAATTTAATGTGCTCTAAATATTACCTGTGCCTTATTTTTTTACTGTATTGAAAATAATAACTCTCAAGATCACTACCTTTTTTTCCTCATGCAGTTTTGAGCTTGGTTACAAGATAGGCAATTAGATACAAAGGCTTCTTCATATTGTCTTATGTCTTTTCTTTCAAACCCTGTATGTCTTCTGGCTTCACCAACTTTGTAAACTCTTTTTTTTACTACAGAGGAAATTTTTTTTCCCAGCGTTTGTCTACTGTGGCCCTGGCACAGGAGGTGGTCTGAGGACCAGGGCAACATGACAGCAGTGCTCCTGGCCAGCTCACAGCTAGTGGAGTCTTGCTTAGGGACTAGTATCAGTCACAGACGTAATCAAGAAAGACCCAGAGGGTCAGAGAACAAGGAACACCCTGATTGCTCCTATTGTGCAGACCAAGCATGGATACACCTAGTATTTACACAGTTTTTGAACAAAAGTAAAACCTAATGCTGTATTGCCTGTCTTTCTCTGCTGAACAATTAGCTGCTCTAATAATCACCTTCAGCAATTTCAGCTAAAGCAACTGTCTAACAGGAAGGAAAAGAGATAATCATTGTTGAGCGAAACACAGGGGAAGCAATTAAAGGCAAAATTTTCCTGTTGCAAAAATTTTCCTGTTGCAAAAATTTGCAAATCTAAATTTCAAGTCACTAATGATGTCTGAAGGCTCCAGAGCACCCTTGAGTCCCTTTGTGGGAGCAAATATCTCAGGGGTGTATGTTTAACATAGCAGAACCCCTAGGTGAGACCACTGCAGCTCTGACAGATATGCTAAACCTATGTTGTGGGTCATGCCTGGAGATTGGACAGATCAGAATGTGGACCAATGTCTATGCATCTCATTTACGAGGGTCTGAATGTATGTGAAGAGACATGAAGGATACCTTTAAGCAGTAAGAATATAATGTAGAGGAGATAGTGCTCTTTTAATCCCACAAGTGAAAGTGTTTTTTACAAAGAGGAAAGCTTAATAAAATCCTTGGAAACTTAATGAATGTTGACAGTAAGCGAGTTGCTCTTAAATGTGTATATATGGTAAATGACATCTCTTCCCTGTCTCTTAATCAAAGGTGGTAGTGACAATCATTACCTTGCTGGAGTATTTTACGTACCCAGCCCTTAAACACACCATCGCTTGAATGACTTAGCATGTAAATACTAATGTTTTCAGCATGCAGAGGAAGACTGACAGCAGACTGAAGCCCTCAAGCTTTGGATAGATGACAATATGAAAAACGGGTGAGGTAATGATAGATCATATGGATCATAATAATATGTTTATTCTTTTTTAATTAATTTGAACCACGGATATTTGTCTTGAGGCAAATTCTAGTTGAGGGCAGCTTTTTCTCTCTTTTCCCTGTTTGTTTTGCAAACTAACCCTTTCATTGAAGTGTCAGCAAGTTGTACGTGTACTGTTGACTTGCTACAGGTTCCACAGTGGTGTAAACTTTCTCTGTGCAGGAAACAGTCAGAAAATCACTAAAAATGAAGGTGAAATTGATATTTCAGTGTAATTGTATAGGACCACATGACAAGCAAGCATAAATGCAGTGAACGGATATTTCAATTTTTTTCTGAATGGCAAGTATTATTTTCTTACAAAAGAAAAGAATATTTTAATAGGATGTCTACAGTGGCTCTAAAGCTAAAGCAATGGCAGGGCACATGCAGCTGTAGGGCTGCCAGTGGTAGGTGTGGGAGATTGCTTACCTACCTGGCATGCTTTGGACAACACATAACTGAAAAAGTGAGATGTACGCGTAGCATAAACCGTACCTAGAGTCCCACCTGCTGTAGAGGAGCAGAGGCTATTCCTACACTGCCATGCATTGTAAAGGCACTTGGCATGTTTTCATGGGCAAAGTGGTTGGTAACTGCACCCTTCCAGAAAAAGAGAGGAGTGTGGCTCAATAGGATTATTCAGGTTGAAAGAGACCTCAAGTGGTTACCTTGAGCAACCTCCTGCTCAAATCATTTGTTTTGTCTGCTGCTCTTCATACATGGTGATCTAGCCTCTCTTCAGTTACCACCCATCTAATTGACCTGTTTGGGGTGCAGAATTAAGCTCTTTCTTACCATGTTTGGGAAGCAAACAAAGCAGTTTTGACTAGGAGACCTTCCTTTCTCTGCTCACATCTCCATCATCCATCACAACCTGTGTAAGTGGCAGGCAGAATCTGGTGCTTAGTGAGTGGAATGAACTAATGGATTGGGAGTAGTAGCAAATCCCACCATCCCAATGCAGTTATGATCTTTTAGTAAATAAATGGGAAACATAATTAAATACCAAGTTAGGGAACGGGAAAAAAATGCCCTAATTTAGAAGAACATTCAGAATGGCATATAAAACATGCTGCTTAAATGTATTTTGTAGTGACTTTGCAGCAGAAACACATGTCTGAATACATTCATGAAAGATCACAATTAATCAGCATCTGATCTTTCAATCTGTCGGGTTTGTTTCTGAGGCATGTTCAAACAGTGTTGCTAACGTTGCTTCAATAGCTTTACCATATCCAAACTCCACCTTCCTGCCTCCCTGCTCCTCAAATTTCCAGTTTAACCAGCATTCTCATTTTATCCATCACATTTAGTAATAGAAGTCAACTTTATGTGTCCCAAATGGCTGGGCATTTCCATCCTTACATCAAGAATTAAGGATCTCCTGAGAAGGAAGAGAGGTCAAGTGCTGTAATAAACCAGATTCCGTCAAGAATGTGAAACAATGCTGCTCTGACCAAAGCTAAATGGAAGCATAGCTGGTTTGAGATGCAATGTGAAAGCGTAATGAATGAGGTGAAGCTATTTCTAGAGTTTATGTCCACTGTGGTTGATTCCTCCTCATTCTTTCTGACACTGTTATTTACTCTGAATTGCGCTGAAAACTCTTTATACATTCATGATGTATTCAGAAGACCAGGCCTGCGGCCAGTTTCAAGTGCCATAATTCCACAACACATATCTATGACTTTTGACTATGTACCTTAAAACCCTTGAGAATGGAATCAGAATGAGGAATAAGCATAAACTAAGTATAAGCAGGCAGATATTGAATAAGAAAATAGTTTCACAGGGCTTCTGATCCAGAAAGAAAAGTGACTCTGAGAAATCTGTCAGCCTGTCCCTGTGGTTCAATAGGTGAAATGTCTACCACATTAGTAGCACTGGAAAAAGTCTTATTGTTTTCAGCAGCAATGGAATTTTCCACTGAAATATTCTACTTGATAGCATACCACAATATTTTTTCCATTTTATATATTAAATTACCAGAGGAATACGATACAGGGTTTAGTATTTAGCATAAACACAGTGTTATGTTTATTAGCTTGCTGTAATATTTTTTTTTGGCAATAAATATGGTAAGTCTCTTTTAAATGAAAAATTTAAAAACCTGTCCATTTCCTGCTTCACAAATATTCTGAATATCTAACAGACTGAGATGAAATAATCTTTTGATATTTGTTCTGGACAGAATGCATATTGTTTGAAGCAAAACTTAATTTTGTTTTGAATCCAATGAAATATGATGTATTATTTTTAAAAAATAACTGTTATCCCTTTATTTTCATTTCTGATGGAATAATGCTAACAATGACCATTAAAATCTAATCATACAAAAATATATGCACACTGAAACAGTTGTGGCTGAGGAGAAAATAGACATATCACTAATGTTCTCATTTTAGGTTGTTGTTAAAAGAAGATGACATATGGAATTCTCTGTAAATTATTAAGTGTAAATTTATACTTAAATTGTGAAGGAGGCACATCAGTTATAAAGAATGATGAGAAATTTCTTGAATTGCTGAAAGTTACT
>NW_010419457.1:77036-84568 GCF_000710305.1 Buceros rhinoceros silvestris | reverse complement strand
TTCTTAAGACTATGTCTGAAAAAATACAATTTGTTGATCAGTTATTCCTCCTAACCTACTTTTCTTGAAGATTGTTACTTCTGGGTAGGCTGAGAGGAGGTTGTGACTGATATACCAAGAGTTTTTGAAAGTACCCACCAACTTCCTGGTCTGTGTAGTGCTCTACCTACGCTCGTTATGAAATAAAAATAGGTATTTGGAAATATCCTCCTTTAGAGGAAGACATATTCCCTTGCATCGCACTCAGCTAAACTACCTTATATAAAAGTGCCAAGTGGAAAAATGATCAGCAGTACTGATAATTCTCTGGGTTGGGTTGTGTTGTGTGTTGAGTTCACTGAATCAGGCCAGGTGAAGCTTCAATGCTTTTTTTTTTTTTTTTCTCTCACTGATTATGGGTATCAGTTTCTCAAAATGCTTCATCATTGCTGAAAGAAGCATTTTCTAGTGAAAATATGTTTTTGCATATCTTCCAGCCCACATGGTTTCATCGCTATTACTTCTTGCTTTTCATGCAAAAAATATTGAATCTTATCTCTCCGTTTTTACTATTTTCTTCATGAACATACTAGGTGAAACTCCTCAGGAATAATACTTTCACCTTAAAGATGAGTCAATTTACATTGATATCAGAAAGAATGCCAAGACAGAAATGATGTGATTTTCCTAACATTTCCGTCAAAGAGGATAAGGACCTTTTTCAGCTTTTTGGGCTTTTTGACAATTATTTGAAAATAGCAAAAATGTATTTGTAAAAGGTATGTTTTGATATTTCTGGGCAGAACAAAATTTGAAAAGTAAAATTTAGTAACGGGAAATTTCAGCAGGCACACTTCCGTTTCCATAAGTCACTTGCTAGTGTCTACTTAAGAGTATATATGTGTTGTTAATTCTATGTGTGAATAACTATAATAAATCCAATTAAAATTGGTTGAGAAAATTAACAACTTTGGATTTTATTCTCAGGAAAATAGAAAAAAAATAAAACCCAAGGTGTACTATATTGATTTTTTTCTGAAAAAAGTTTTTGTTTGTTTTGTGTTTGTTCCCCGCCCAAGTAAAGACTGGTAAACACCAGTGAACTTACAGTCTTTCCCCCAGATCTGGGGGGACCCTCACAGGTCTTCCTGTCACTTGGACACAGGTGAGAGCCAAGGGCAGTATGTTGTGGGAGAGGTAAGGGAAGGGAAGAGGGGAATGTGCCAGAGCTCTCAGCATGTGCGCGCACTTTGGACACCAAAATATCTCCCTATGTAACAGGATTTGCTGCAACATTGTGATTTAGATGTTTGTTCCTGGACTAATTCCTGCACTGGAAGTGCAATCAGCTTCTCAGAATTTTGTCCAGGCATCCTTTAAATGCCCAAGTGATGTAATGAAGTTGTAAAATCGGTATTAAATGCAGGTTTTGTGGCACTGAGAAGAGAAATTTCAGAAATCCCTCTTTAGAACTATAAAACTAATCTCTCCATTGCAAACTTATGCAGGCATGATCTCACCTTTTGGCTTGAAAATCATTTCATCTTGCCAAAGAGTGCTACTATTCCTCACCTTTTAAATGCAATTTTATCTTCTCGTGCAGCTCTAACAATAAGATTTTTTGATAGGTTGAAGGCAATTGCAGAAAATAACAACTTGGCACAAGGGAATGTAGAATGGCCGATAATTTTGCAGGAAAAAATACAAGCACTTGACTTCTGAGGCTGCAGGGCACCAAATGTCCTTGCCTAAAGCATATAAGCAAAACTGAGACTTTCTAAAAGGTTTTGTTTTACCTCCCTATTGCTTAATCTTCCAAAGCGCATACTTTGTTGTTGTTGTTGGGTTTTTTGTCTTTGCTAATAACTTTGTCCTCAGGATAGGCTATAGAGATTTTCACACGCAGGCTTGCTTCCAAATATTTGTTAAAGGGGTACAAAAATCCCTTCCAGACCTCCCCCTTGTTTGACTAATGCTTCCCTGCATGGTTAAGAAGAACCCAAGAGCTACACCAAATGCTGGATGTTCTAATGTGATCATTGGAACTCATGTTCCAAGTAAAGGTAAAATTCCAGTATAAAATTAGACAAAAATCCTTCTGCTTTTTCCCAGGAAACCTTTCACTTGATATTTCCAAGTGAAGGGCATAATTTTGTCCTGATTATATTGATCATAATTGATTGTATGTAAACCAACTACTCTGGATATCTCAGTTTCAAGAAAAAAAAGTGAAAATCAGTTTAAAATCTGCCTCTGCAATCAGGAGCTCCGGGTGGAATTTATAATGTTCCAGTTTTCAACCCGCATGGCTGCATTGCTTCCTGAGAATACTGCAGAAAAAGAGCATTAAGATTTCTTTTGTCTGTAGTCTAACTCTTATACCATCATTGTGGAAAGTTGATATAAATTCTGTTGTTCTATAGGCAGAATTTTAAAACTCTTGAATTTTAGTGAGCATATTATGCTCAATGTTCAAACTGCTAAACAACTTTAATATTCCATACATGTACAAATAATTTTCCCTGTTCTTTTCCCAAGTACTATAATGCTTAAAGCTAATCTGTAACATAGAAGTTGTCATATAACTCTTCCACACAAAAGATGTTAGCTATTCAAAATTGTGAGGATGTGCTTAAATTTTGATCTAAAATTGTTACACAAAACAGAATCAAAATATTATCACCTGAGTAAAGTATCTTTTGCATTACATCGTATAGATACTGCTGAGAAGATAGGAATAGAATTTCATTTTTGACAAAAAATAAATGGCTGTTGTAGTACTGTGGCACTTTATGTAGATGAATTTCTGCGATCAAATATGAAATACAATATTCCTGCAAGGTCCCAAGCACTATTCTGTATGATTTAAAAAACAACAAAACAGCCATTTTGAAAATGCTTAGCAGTCTGTCGTGTAAGACAGCCTGTGCTCAAAAACCATCCCTCCAAACAGTCCTGAAGAAGAAATGTCACATCACTTACCTAAAACTTCACCCTCCCCTGCTAATTCTGCCTCCAAATTAATGGAATTTGCAGCAGGTTTTAAAAGTGAACAAATTTCATAAGAAGAATTGGAGAGAATTCCAAACTTGAAGTTCTTCCTTGAAGAAATACTTGCCAGCATGGAGTCCATATGCCAAGAAAACTTGTCAGGTATCCTCTGTATCTGCATTTTTGTTAGGACGTGATGTGGTCTCACTGGCATGCAGCTCCCAAGCTGTTCACATTTTTATATTTTTCAGGAACAGATATATTTCAAATATTTTTCAAATCTGCTGCACTCCACTCCCTATCAGACAGCCAATACACACTGAAGAGCACTGTGCTTCTCGTGCGTGGGTCACAGCTTTCCGTATTACCTTGTCCCTGAGTTGATATGAAATTCAGCTTTCTGATGTGTAGTGGTGAAAAGATACTATCTGCTGTGAAAAGCAGACCACCAGTGTCAGTACTTAGCTTACTTTACTCCCCATCCAGTTCTTGGTTCAAATGGTGATGGTGAAGCAAGGGGAAGGTAGGAGAACATTATTGGAAGTTTTTAAACACTCTTCTGCTGCTCTCTTTTCCCTTAAACATCCAGACACCTATCCATATGGGAGACTAGATAGAACGTTGTGGCTCAAGACTGACAATCCCTTTAGCAGATAAATGACTGAAAGCATAGACGTTCCTGGCTACTGATTTCAAGTGCACTGTGTACGGTCTGAAGTTCAATGCTGATGATAAAAATGGTCATTACTAGCACTACTGTAATAATTATAAGGTTAGATTTTTACAAATTCATTTGTGCCCTTGATAAATTGAGTTAATATAATAATTTAATAAATAACAATGAAGAAATCTGGGCACTTTTATATACATCGGCACTTTAAGAATAAAGCTTCTGAATATTTGATTGTTGTTTTATTAACTGAAAAGTCCAGGTTATTTGAAGAAACTCCTCAGAATTTCTGCTTCCCTTTAAGTAGTATTTAGGACAAAGAATTATTTCTTGTTCCCAAAATCTGTATTTATCATTTCCACATGCAAACACATCCTTGGAATTGGTTAGCTGCTATATTGTTTTTCTGTTCAATATGCTGTGATCCACAGAGTGTTTAGGAGAAAATGAAAATATTAGTAACTATGATTGAGATGTTGTTTTGCAAGTTTTTGCAGGAGTTTTAATTGTGCATTGCTGTATATCTACTCTAGATGGTACTCTTAAGGAAGTTAACAAATTAATAAATTGTATGTCTTGAAACTATGGGGAGGCGCAGGAAGAACTATCCTGGAAAGATGAAGCAACAGTAGGTAATACTAAACACACCCACTTCCCCAAATCCATCTTTCTCTGTTAGTGGCTTCTTGCAGAGATTCGGTGATGGAAAAACAAACCTGCTTGTTAGCTATTGAACATTGCATGGAATAATCACATCAAAAGTATTTCCACATTTCATTCAGAAGGGAAGGGTCCATCAGCAGCCAGTTAGGTGTCTGCTTTCTTACGATCTGCGCTGTCAGAGTTTATGTCGCAAGCTTGGCCCCTCTATTGGGTGTGGAGTATTGCTGAGCAAGGAGGAGGTAGAGGCATCCAGGTGTTTCACAGAAACAGTCCCTAGCTATGTTTCAGAAATGCTTTCAAAATGTTACTACTTTTCCTAAAATTAAAACAAATCTACTGAGGCAGGTCTCTAGAGGTGTTTCAATGCATCCCTCTAAATTCTGAGAACTGCATTTCATCATGTTAAGTTTGTTTGATAGGTTAAGAGTACAGATTGATTGGTCAGTCTATCTACCTACCTCTCAGTTTCTCCTATCAATCTATATTTTCTACTGACTGGACTGAAGGGGACTTCTGCAAGTGCTCTGTTTCAGTGAGAATTAATATTTCTTATAATCTGTAATATTTTGTTTGCATTTTCCAAGAGTTTCTATAGTATCAGAAGTTATTTTGCATCAAGATGTGTCCAGTAACATTAATTAGTGTTAATTAAGTTAAGAACAAAATCTTCCATTAACATAAGAAAAGGTGAACAGCATTTTTGTGAGCAGTAAAACATTGTTTTTGCACTCTTTTGCGTTAACCTGTAGCACTGATTTGCACATTTAGCCAGAGCTGCAAGCTGAGATGCAGTTCCAGTGGCAGTGGAGTGGGAAGACAGCCCTCTCAGGATTAGTGAGGCATGAATGGTTCAGAAAGAATGCAATTAGTAACCAGCTTTGAAGAGAAGCTAAATCCCAGCTACAAATTGGGTACCAAAGGTGAACATGTAAGAAAAAAATGAGTAAATAAATGGCATGCTCTTTCCTGTAGCCAAATATGGGAAAAAGAGGACTCTTTTATTTTTTAGAATTTTTAGATTCCTATCTGTCAATAACTCAAACTGATAGACATGGATTCAGGACGGGGGTTATCAATCTAATTTTGAAAAGGCTTTAACCAGTAATATTTTGACATTGTTTTGATAGAGGAGGGTAGAATGGGTCCTTTCTAGCTTCGGGAGTGATTGAAATAATAGTTTTCTGTGAAGTGCAAAGTATGTCTCATGGCACTTTAGAAATAAGCAATTCTGAATTCTGAACGTAAGATATTCCTTATTAAAACAAAAGTCCAAATGGCAAATCCATCTATGCCTGGTGCTTTTCCAGCTTTAACTTTTGTGACTGTTTTATTAAGTTTTTTGCCTTCCAAGGACTTCTTTCTGTAAAAAAAAAAAAAAAGAAATAATGATATCACATATGTACTGATCCAGCTGAGTGTGGCACAAAACTCCTGAAGTCAGTCATTGATCATCAATTTCAGTGTTATTCCTATCCAAAAGAGCAATCATCTTTATTTAATAGGTTTTTTGCTCCCAAAACAACAGCTTGCCAGGCCCTACACCACACTGTCCCAAAAACTCTGGAGAAAGCTATGGCGAATTTTGGTCTCTGCTTTTGTATCTTACTGATTTCAGACTTGCATTAATAAAGGCCCGTGGGTCCTACAAGGAAAAGACTGATATCTATCATAATCAAAAGCTTTGATTTCTATTACTTTAGTATTTTACCACTCTCATGCAATAAAAAGATATATGCAACAGGATACTCACCAGTAAAATAACGCGTTGCTTGCCTGCAAAATATCAGAGGGGTCTGTGAAAGCACTAGTTAATAAAACCTCTGAAATTTCAGGTGTGTGCTAAAAATGCAAAGGCTGAGAGTATGTTAGGTTACTAAGTGGAAACAGAGTATGTCTAATAGGCCAAACCTGCAGAACAAGATCTTTGACAGTAAATTGCTCTTGTGAAACAGTCATCTTTGCTTTTAGTTAATTCCTGATGTACCACAAAGTAATTTGGATCACAGCAGCCAGTCTGCATTGCAGGAAAGGAAGAAATCCTCAGCCGTAGGGCTACACACCTTCAAATAAGAGGCAGGCTCAGACCTGCCCTGGCAGACAGGCTCCTGTGTCTTGTGTGAATTCAGCATGGGAAGATGAACTGGCTTTTCAGCTACATCATCTGCGTGGAAGAAATGCCATGGGACTTCCAGATCTGCAAGAAAGGTGCAAGAATTACAGGCCAGCCACAATTACTGGAAAACAGGAGCTTATCAGATCCAGCCTCAGTGAGCTGGACATACCATCCTGATCTGGTTTAATATCTGGAAGCACTTATTCTGTGGGTTCCTTTGGTTGGTGTTTTTTTCTTCTTTTTTTTGTTTTGTTTTGTTTTTTTGGGCTTTTTGTTTGTTTGTTTAAGCAAGAGTCCCAGTCCCTTTCCTGGGCATGATGAACACCTGTGACATAGCTTTACCCCAGGTCCTTTGCAACATCTATCTCCCTTACACCTAATCCTGAAGCGTGGCCAGTTGAACCATCTAAACACCGATCAATTTTTTTTTCTCCCTCTTTCTTGGATTGTTCAGACTCTTTCCTTTCCAGAAGGCATACCAAGCTGCTAGGATCATTGATCATTAAAAAAGCGGGGACCCCGTGCAGTTAGTTACTTAACACTGAGCTAAAAAGCCAACATAATTCAAGGTAGGTTTTCACTGAGCAAACTGAGCAGGTGACAGAAGGATGCGGTCAGCAAATAATACACAAATCGTATTGCCCAAAGCAACGGCTGGTGTAATTTCTGCTTCTGCTTTGCTCCTTGGCCTTCCCTAACCGTGAGTTTTGACAATTTCACACATTTAAGAATTGTGATTCTTGCTCTTCCCAGTTTCAGAGCTACTAAGATGCTTCTCCCCTTGTAGAATATCTGGAGTGGAAAAGAGGACTGGGAAAAACATTACTGAGATAAGAGAAGGAAAAGGAAATTTGAACATTACTCACTCTGAGGAAAAAGGGGTGATTACAAAAGAAGGAGACAATTGACACCAGTAATTCTTAGACTGCTTTGGATATACAAGCAAGTCACATTCAACTTTCAGTCCCATCATCTTGTAACATACTTAAAGCTGAGGTTACACAGGAAAAGACAGCAAAAATAATTCTTTACAAATATCAAATGTCACAATATAAAATGTAAATACTAATTCCAGAGAAAGGGTTTATAATCATGACCATCGAGCATCATTCCTGC
>NW_010419457.1:71675-76996 GCF_000710305.1 Buceros rhinoceros silvestris | reverse complement strand
CTAATTCCAGAGAAAGGGTTTATACTCATGACCATCGAGCATAATTCCTCCTTAGTCCATTGATGCAACCAGTGTGGTCAGAATCAGGCTGCTCTGCTAGTCTTGTCCAAGTCATGGGTAAATCACACAGCGTATAGTAAAACCATTAATGCAGAGTGCTTAGAGGAAGCGTGTATTGGATTACTCACAGGAAGCGAGGGATCTCCAGGTCCCCTTTCCACTCCAGAGGTGCAGCTGGAGAACATGATCAGGTGAAAACTGTTCCAATAAATGTGTTGCAAGGTTACCAGCAGAATGCCTTTTGCACTTCTTACTACGGGACAAGAGGCAGCATCTTCAAAAACCTGGAAATCTTTCTGAAAGCACTCAGAAGAAACAAGCCACTGTGGCAATATCAGAGCTAGGCATTGTAGAGCTTAATCCAAACAATATTCATTCAGAACAGGAAAAAGCTAAGTCTATTAGGAGACCATGAGTGATTTATTTGGTTTTTTTACAGTCATGTAGTGGGTAAAGGCAGCTGATCTTGTTGGATTCCATTAAGGAAGTCTCTTCAGGCTTCAGACAGCCATGCGTCCCCCACCTCGCCTTCACAAGTAACATGACTGGAAATTTCTTGCAGTCTTCAAGGGCTATTTGCATAGGCATGGAAGCAGACTTGCATTAATAATACCTTTATTAACAGCCTAAAACATCCCGATCACGTCATTAGACATGCTCCCTGGCCACTTTTTCTGCATCGGAAATATCTCTTGGCCACCTCTTTTATTTCTGTCACATCCATGATGGTTTTAATAACAGTTTGACAGTACAGCTGAACTCAAAGTGAGACGACTTATTTTTTAATTGATTCTTTTTCTTTTCCTGAAACAAGAGATGAAAGAATTTTAAATATATCACATAGTGTCTGACTTCCAGAGATACTACTCTTAAACCTTCATTGTTTAAGATACAGAAAGGAACCTGGCAAGATCATAGGCAGGATTTGCGTAGGAGATGTAGTGTCTGGATTCATTTTGTCATCTATGTAAGGAGACCTAGAATGATAATTCCATACTTCTCACAACCCAGGATTTCAATTGAAAGTATTTTTTATATCCACAAAATGACTCCATCAAACTAGTTAGTAGAAGCAATGGAGTTGCAGGAGAGGTGTGGCCACTCCTATCGATTTCTTTTCAGGTTTTAGGGAAAGGCTTGTTTTGTGAGAGTTACGGGTTTTTCTGAGTTTGCTATTCTTCTTCCAGCCCAGAGAAAGCTGGCTTTAAATTGTGAAAACACACTGTGAGATTTTCAAGGGGAGGATGGCTGCATGCCAACAAGTACATTTCTACCTCTGAAAGATAAAAGCTGGGCTCTTTCGTTGGCTGAGTTGCTTTAAGAGACAAGCTCACTTAAAAGTGAGAGCCGATTTCTGCTGCCTGCTCATGACACCATGTCAGACACCACCGGGGCCCCGCGAGACCCCCCCTTCAGCACAGGCATGAAGGCGGCTCTGCTCCAGTGCAACAGTGGGGTCTGGACCAGGCTGAGGGCTGCCAGGCTGTGCCTTCCCAGCAAGGGTCCTATCAATGCTGACCCTCAGCATGTCTCCTCTGCCAGAGCACCTGCAAGGAAAGGTGTTTCCTTGGCTTGCTTTTTTGAAACATTATGAGTAACCTAAACTAAAAAGGAGAGATAGAGGTTCTGGACATTTTCTGTCGCTGACATTGATCCAGGTCCGAATATTTATGGGATATCAGTGGCAGATACTCATAATTTATTGGAACATTGGTCTTTGACAGTGTATAAAACCTCGTTGACCTTTCCGAATAAAAAACTGATAAAAACTGTTATCAATTAAATGCCAGTAAGAAACCAACATTTACTCATAGTTGTGGTCAGTGGTTTGCCTTTTTTAAAATTACACCAATTTTTTATTTGTAGCTTTTAATCAGACCCTGCTTAACCTGCTTTTGCTTCCACCAACTTTTCAGTGGTATCTAGACATCCCAACAGTATTTAGGAACCAGAAATGCACAAGCAGCCTCACAGGAGCTCAGTTCCCCTTAAAGTCTGGATGAACGTTTGGCAGCATTCAAGCAACACATTCATGAGGTCTTTTGACATGGGAATTCCAGTATAATTCAGCATGATTGTAAATGCTCAAAAATGTGTAAGCCTAAATGGCAAAGGGAATTGTATACTGTAGTTAGTGATAAATGTTCCATGCAATAGACTGGTTTTAGCTGCCCCACTTACCCAATGCTCAGTGGAATTAAGTAGTTAAATTTATGTGCATGGTACTGAAACTATAATGCTGAGTGTCAACCTCAGACCTGTTTTTCTCCTAAAGCATAATAAAAATACCAGTGGAAAAACTGTCCCAAACCTCAGTCTGGTAAAAGGACTGCAAGTCAAGCAGAAAATGTAAAACATCTCCGGTTTTCCTGACTGACCTGTCATAGCCCAATCTGTTGTGACAGCACAGGAGGCACAGCCTGAAAGCACGCTGGGGAAGGAGTCATGGCTTAGGTTCCTCTCTTTTTGACAGGGGTGAAAGACTGGGCACAGAGTGCCTGCCTGCCTGAGCTAACAAGGTGGCTTTTTTGCAAGCCATCAAAGACAGAGGTGGGACATGGAGGGTTTTTCTGTCTCCTGGGAGGTCCCAAGTTGTCCACTGTCCTTCTTTCTGGTCTGGAAGTTCTCTTTCATTTGCCATTAAAGCTCTGGATGTACTTGTTTGTCCTTCATGCAAAAGGGACAGTACTAGCCGTACAGTACAGCTTTCCCTCAGTTGTCAAATTTAGTATTTCTGAGTGTGGCAGCAAGCTCGCGAGCTGGAGTGGAACGAATCACCCAAACACCAATGTGGTGTGTAGTGAGACCCGTTTATTGTTTACAATACTTCTCTATTTATAGACAGTGGATTCTTGCTCATGTAACTGGTTACATAGTGATTGGATACGTTCCTTGTCACACAGACAGTATGCATCGCTTAAGGCGCTGTGATTGGATACAGGAGTTAGTTCACTCGCAGTTTCTGATTGGTTAGTGTTAATCAAATAGGAGCTAGTTAGAGATATAATTTCCCACACGATAGTGTTGCAGCTGGGTTTCAGCTGCTAAGTTTCCCAGAGAGAGTAGCATATCTTTCACAGTTCTAATTTCTGCTAGAATGATAGCAACACTGAGGCTACGGCATAGATTTTTATGACCATTGATGGTAAAGAGAAAGTAAAGAAGGTCATGTAACTGCCCATTTCTACACATAGGTCTGAGCAGTTAAGCACTCGCAGGACAGAAGTAGCTGATGTCACCTTCCCCGGCCAAAGCACAGGAATCTGCTGTGTGACTGAGCAGGCATTGGAGGAAGGCAGTCTGCAGGTGACACATGGGCCCCTCCTGTAAAGGCCACGACAACAAAACACATCTGAGAGAATTTGAACCCCCCCAACTCTGAAACGGGTTCACCCATTTCTGACATGAAGGAAGGAGCTACACCTGTGTGGGTAAGGGTGGAGGGGCCATCTCGGGTGTTAGCCATTTCTCATGATGAGGCAGGCTGGGGCAGGGGCACCTTTTATTTGCACACTCTGCCTGCTGTTCCCTCTCCTCAGAAAAGTGCTGGCTTAGGTGCAGAAAGCTGGGGATGGTCATTTGCAGTGCTACGCCCCCCAGGAAGAGACTACGTGGGTGGCACACTATGGAATTATTCTGCTTTTTCTGTGATAGATGTTAAGTTAAGAGAATCTGTCATTCCTTTGTCAGGAACTTGAGATGAGAGCTTGAAGGGTACAAAGATGAAGTGAGTTGTCCTGGCTGTTTTGGAGTTTCTAGAACATGAAAGGTAAGGAGAAGACAGCTTTACTGGTTGTAAGTAGTGGACACGTATTCTACAGCATTTAAGGTGACCATTCTTATAGATGTAGCAATGTTTCTGCCTGTGTTTGTGTTTGAATAGGTGAGTTTTGTGACCGGACCTGATTTTTGCTGTAGAACGTGACCAAATAAATACATCATCATCATGTATCTTAAAGTGTATATGGAGTGCTGATAACTGCAGAGCAAACAGTCCCAAATATAACCTGTTTATCTGGCACCCCCAATAGACCCAAGTTTTTGCTCCTGTAAATGTGCTTGAGATTCAAGTTAATGCTTAACAGTCCAGTTCAATACAAGCAGACCTCAGTTCTTCTCTTGGGAAGAGTATTGTAAAAAACTGGCAGGGCAGGTGTGTACTGATTTCTGTAAGATTTCATATAAAGTATCAGGAAAGGGAGATTCTGGCATGACTTAACTGAAGCTCACTGTAATAAAACCTCATGAGTGTGTTTGTGTGGGTGGGACCTTGGGATGCCTCTAGCCTCAGGCAAGGAGCCCAAGAGATAACAATGCATCAAAATGGAGAATGTGTTTTCCTACCAACTCCCTTTCTTCAGTTTCCCCAGAAACTGTGACTTCTTATTTCTGCAGTTCCTGTACTGTCTTTTGCTTTTACTTCTTCAGCTGGGTTCTCTTTATTCCTACACACACCACCACCCCCAAAAAACCAAAACCCAACAAACCCAGTGTCATGGTATTTTCAAATTATTAACAAATCTTTTTGTTCTTGTTTGACTCAGGCGGTCCCAGCCTGCCTTTATTTTGCATCCTTAGCTCATATATGTGGTACAGTGTGTTTAACTTACGTTTTTGTTCTCAGCCTGCAACTGAAGTTTATGGTGAAGTACTTTAAAAGCACAAAGCACTGTTTTTCTGTTTGATAAGTTAAATGCGGTTTTGAATAAAAATGTGTACCAAGAGCTACTGATTTGAATAGCCCCCATGTTTTTGTGGAAGTAAATTAATTTCTTTTTCCAGTGTCTCAGGAGATAAACAGGTTTGACCAGAATTTGAAATGTAGGAAGTATTAGTATTTCAGTGGTGGGTTTTTACCCAGATTTGAGTAGAAGTTTAAATACTCAGTTCGCTGAAAGTATTTCAAAAAATTTAAAATTGAAGATTATATCTTTTGGGTTTTGAATTCTTAATTGAAACAGAAATACTTTGTTTTGATTTCATATGTTCTTTATTTCCAACCTAGAAAAAATTTGTGTGCTTGCATTGCATCTTTCAATATGAACTTTATTGCAATGGTTTGAATTCCTGAATTTCAATGTGGGGTTGCTGGTGATTTGCAGCCAGGCTGAGAATGGAGGGCATTCTGAAGAAAATTTAAAATGCTTTCTGGTGATAGGGTGCTATCCCTCAAACTTTGGGATAGCACAACAACTTCTGTGACAATGCATAGCGAATGCACTATAATTGACAGGAAAAACTAAACAGCTTTAAAAAAGGAG
>NW_010419457.1:52483-71606 GCF_000710305.1 Buceros rhinoceros silvestris | reverse complement strand
TGAGTGAGGGGGGGGGGGGGGGGAAGGGCTGTGAGGCAGATATAACTGTAGCAATATTGGGAGGAAGAACAGAGGAAGCTGTCATTTTTTTGAAAAAAAACAAAGCACAAACTGAATACCTATGTCCACTGCTTAAAGCACTGTTACTATTGATGCTAGAGGGAGAAGGCAGACACTATCCAAACAAATAGGAACGATGAATTATAAAGACAGCTATGATGTCCTTTGCTCTGACCTGTCCAATGCTGGTTCTGACCTACCAGAACAAATCTTGACCTGACTCCAACGCATCCCTCACTGAAGGAAGGTCTCATCTCATGCCACCCTTATACTTATTTAAGCCCTTTACGTGAGGAAGCCTTTACACAGCAAATCTTCTGGGGTCCTTTAGCAGATCCTTTAGTCCTATTACAGTTGCTCACCTAGTTATGGCCAACCTTTGGGGCTGTCCTGCTGCTCTGGGGCCACGGAGTTATGGATTTCCAGCAGGAAGAGCAGGCCCTGCCTTCAAACTGAAAACATTTCGGTGAACAAACTTGTTTTTATTTTTGCATTTGACATTATTTCTGAATACTAGGAATGTGGGTGGTACTTTCACAGCAACAGTCTCAGGAAAAGTAAATATGTATGTCAAATACCATATGCCATTAGGGTTTTCTGCCCACTCCTCGCCACTCCTCTGGCCACTCCTAACCATTTTGGCAACAATTTGACCATACTGAAAATATTTTTTCAAAGCATGATTATGTTTTTATTTAGGTTTAACCTTAAGAGAAATCCTTGGTGACAAGGACACCTGCATGCTATTTTAGGTAATGTCATTAGATGTAGCAGTGACAAGTTAGCAAGCATGTAATATCCTAAGGCAAATAGATTTGTATGTTCTCTTTCAGACTGGATGATTATGTTGCACTCTCTAAAGACATCTTAGATCAGTAAGAATGTCTCCTCGGGGAATCACAGTGATAACTACTTTTGACAAGTAGTAATAACAGAAGCTTAGTCCAACTATGAAATGAAAATCTTGTGCTGAAGCCAGGATTACTGGTAGTGGACTGCAGGGGCACTGTAATTGCACATGGTGTGCTTTAGTGATGGCACGTCTGCCTTCGCTCTGTCTATCTTGTGAATTCAGAATTGCCTGTTTCTTACTATCAAGCAAAAAGCATAATATTGATTTGAAGGAATCAATGGTAAAAGGCATTGTTTTAACTTACCAGTAGGTAAGGTCCATTTCTTCCTGAGAAAAACACTGTATTTTGTGTTACAGTTCTAAATACAGGGAAAATTCCTAAAATTCATGTGACTTTATTGATTGACATTGCTCTTAGCTAATTAGAACCAACTTTCTGATCCTTTCAGTAGCTCAGAATGGTGGCAAGATTCCCCAGGTTGGTGTGTCATGATACATCTGAGTGAATGTTTCCAATGATCATGTCTCTTCCTTAGCTCTTTGTTGTTGTTACTTTACTGGACCATCAAAGGCTATCGTTATTACCTATTGACAGAGAGCTACAGAATGGTTGATAAATCTATATTCAAGTTGTGTTTAAAATCAATATTATAACAGTCACTATGCCAAATCAATGTTTACCAAGTTACTAGCTCCCAGTGCCTGATGGACTGTAGTTATTCCTCTTCTCACATAGAACATGGGGACCTAATTCAAAGCTCACTGAAGTCAAGAGAATCCCATTGATCTCAGGCTTTGGATCAACCCTCACTTGCCTCTATTTACTCACATTTGTCACAGGATTGTATGGAAATTTGCACACAACAGAAGGCTGGTTCACTTGGTCTCCGCATCTTATCGTAGTGCATGTGCTGTGAGCTTCTGCTATTATTAAAATGGGAAGCAAGATGCTAACTTGCCACTGCTGAGTGTTTTGGTAGCGTTATATGCATGGTGCCTGCTTAATACAGATAGAAAAAACATTTGCTTTGAAAATAATCCATAAGTTCTGATGATACGGCAAACAACACATTTGAGACAGATCAAGTAAGACTAATTATCAAAATAGACTTGTGTAATTGTCTGTGCTTCCATGTTTTAATTGAACAGTAGGATATTCCTTTCAAAAAAGTGTGTTAATTGGGGTCTGCTCATGGGAAGGAGTGACTAATTGAACTGGCACGAGCCTGATAGCAGGTTTTTTCGTTAAAATGTTAACTTTTAAAATCAGTGTTACGCTGCATATAATGTCTTTCTTTCAATTGGACTAGTCTATCTGGCACATGCCAGCTCAATTAGTAGCTTGCTTTCATGAGCAGACCCCAATTAACACACACTTTTCTTAAAGAAATATTCCACAATTTAAATTAGCACATTTACATTAGAAGTAATTACACTGGTTTTGGTTGTTAGTTGTTCCTAATTTTTGTCATGATTAAATATGCTTTAATGGAAAATAACATTTGTTGATTAATTACTAGAGTCTTATTAGATATTTTTAGAAAATATTCAAATATGGGAGAGAGAGAAAATAAGACAAGACCAAAACTTATCAATCCATAACTATGCAAGGTGGAGTTTCTGTCATTATTTATACATAATTTCTACACACATTATGCCACTACCTGATCACCCCTACAATGAGCTAAGCTTAATTTTTTAACAAATTGTTTCTCTATATTTGGCCTGACTATGTGTGACCTTTGAAGCAGAACCATCAGAGTTAGCAACTAATTAGAACATTTTAGCTGTAAGGTAAGCAAGCGCATTATCTTCTGTGAGAGAAAACCTGTGAAAAGGCATCCTTGGCATGATATAGATATAATGATGAAGGTCTAGTCGAGAACTTCATACACAGATAAAGAACAGGAAAGCAATGACCTGGAACTAACAAAAGCATCTAAACTCACACTTCCTGGTCATGAAGCGGGCTGCTCCCAGATGACCATGCCTCTCAAGCTTTGTAAGCATATATTTAAGAAATATGCGAACAATCTGTAGTGTGGGCTCTGTATTGCTGTTGACTTCACATGTGACATAAAGTAAACCATCTTTAAAATTTTGCTATGTGAGCGTTATCGCTGCTGTGTAACGGTTGGGGGTTTGCTTTGGAATAGAGAAAAAGTGTTTCAAATGAAAATGGCTGTTGCCAAAATCCATGTGAACTATAGGAAAAGTATTTTAGAGTTTGCATTTCACTTTGGAAGGGATAATTAAATTTAACCCAGTACTTGTATGATGAGCGTCATTAAATCTTACATCTCTAACTCATCTTTAAGGCAGAACTTGTGGTTAGCCAAAGTGTTCCTTCCCAAAAGGGATACAGTCATCAAGAGATACTATCTACCACTTTGTTTGAGTGTGTTGCAGTGACTGATTGCTCTCATTGTCATAAAACTGTGTAATTATCCACCTAGACTCTGTGTGACTTCAGTATTGGCTTCTGAATCTTGCTAAGCTTTTCTAATACGCACAAGCCTCCCCAACTTTAAAACAAACAAACAAAAAACTCCAAATGCACCAACTTTTCATTATTGCTTATTTTTCCCTTTTGAAGAGGTGATACACTTTCCATGTTTTGAAAATGTCCCAGTGTCCGTCTCCTCATCTAACAGGAGTGTCTCCAGTACACAGAAGATAAACATTGTCATTCTGAGAGCCCCTTCTGAAGGTTCTACATCTTCAACCACTGAAGTGTTCTTATTTGAAGTGTGTATATGCAGTGTAGTCATGGTCCTGTAAGAGTCAATTCTCTTCTAAAACCACCGTTCTCTAGAGTTCTTATATGTCTGATATTTGAGGTCATCTTTAACAACAAGATAGGTGGGTTGGTTTTTTTCTTACAATATTACTACCTATGCTATTACAATTGACTGACATAAACTATAAGGTTTGCCAAAAATCAATGTAAAGAACATGACGAAAGTTTGGTGGGAGCAAATGCAATCGGGTTATGGTTAAAAGTGGGTTTGTTTTCCTTAACTCTCCTATGTAATGGATGTGATAAACAAGAAAATGCTTTTTCAAGTGAAGTGTCTATTAGGAACAGACCTCTCTGCTGTGTAGTACAGCATCTGACAGGAAGCCATGCTTCAGAAATAATGCAATCCTCTGGAGGCTTGTCCAGCAAAAGTATCATCTGAGGTCACTGTGATTCTACCTGCGTGGCAATGCATGTAGACCAGGAGCTGCTTGGGGTTGAGCTTTTGGAGGAAAGCTGTAGGGTCACAGGAGAGCTATAGTGCTTGTAAAAAGCAGGATAACATCTCGCCTGAAAAAAAAAGTCTAGCACAGGGTAAACATACATAACAGCAGAGGAGAAATTAAAACCCAAAGAAACAAAGTCCCTTCCCAAAGATAGGAATAGCTATATATACTGGGTGAATCATGAAGCTGGAACAGTTTGTTTATGGGGATATAGTATGTGGTCTGCAGTTTTACGTGTCCAGATGTAATGTTAACCAGTGGTATACAGATGATGGAGGGCCAAACGGAGGGCTTCTAGAGCCACAGGCACATATCTGAGTCAAATTATTATGTGTTAGATGGTAGTAGTGGTAACACACTTTTGACTCCATCTTAATGGCAAGTTCTTTATAGACAACAGATAAACCACAGAGCCCATGCTCAAAGCTCTGGTGGAGGTTAGGCTCAGATGAACACTTAACACAAAGTGAGTTTTTTGGCAGAGAAGCAGGAATTCAGCATTGTAGGGAAGGCTCTTTTGAAGAAGAGTTCTTTTCCTGAAGTACCCAGGCATTTCTTTAACTGTTTGCTCACCTGCTGTTCAGGAGAAACTCACTCCTGTGTCTACTCAGCCAGCAGCTGAGTGTGCTTGGGGGGTACAGTGTTAGACATCTCATTTTTGTACCATTGTGGGTAAGCAAAGAGTACACCCAGAAAAAGAGGAAAAACTGATAAAGACAGTGTTACTGAAGGAAGTGGTTGTGCACATTGTAAAGACAAGGTTCTGGAAAATAAACTTGCTATCAGTGGATGATCACACTAAGCAAGAACGACTTAAATTCAGTTGGAAATATGAGATGTTTCTATAATTATGTGTATTGGCAAGAAGCAATATTGTTACGTCACTGAAGGTGAATTTGTGACTGAAAACAGCCCAGACACCATCTACTACTCAGTAGCAGGCTTTAACAAGGGCACAGATGACTGATGAGGTCTCTTCCCAACTGTATAATCTGTGATTCTATGAAAATAATTCCTTTGTTCCATTAGATGATAAATCAAGAAATTAATGTCAATACTGTCTTTTAAAGACTGTAAGCAGAGAAAAGAAAGAATAGTTGTGACATTAACAAAGATCTTAATGTTTTGCTCTGGTATTAAATATTTTATTCTCTCAGCTAAATTAGTTGATTAAGATTCACTTCATATCAATCATTGGAATGTTTTAGTGCTGGAGAAAATTAAAACTAAAAAATGGAAGTTTAGTGCTTTTAAAGACTTTCTGTTGAGGACGAGGAGTGCCGCAGCATAACTTTTTTGTTAACTCCAAGAATAAAATGTCTACTGCTGTTTGAACAGACCCAAAACTACATGAAAGTCAAAGGTGTAGGGGAGGAGTCCTTCCAAAAAGAGCGAACAAATAATTTTGTCACTGATTAATAAGTGGTGTTAGCATCTTCTGTACTTTTAAGGTACCCAGAGAGCAGCAAAAAGATGTGTAACCGTAGTCCTCAGAGATGAGGCCTAATAACCCCTTGTGACCTTGTTCAAAAGACATTTCCGTATGTTTGTTTTCCAGTCTAAGTTTCATCTCCTCGTAGAACACAAGTGTAATCTGCCCCCTCCCCCAGTCACAATGGTGTAAGAAATCCAGCCTGAGAGGGAGCAATATTTTGTCCTAATAGTATCAACAGCTGCCTTCTAACATTAAGCCATGTAATAAGGCAGGGGAAAAGGAGCCTCACAGATACAGACAAGAAATGCAGTGTGACTATCGGGCAATCCATCAGATAGCCATAATGCTCACAGCTGGAAATTTTTTGGAGATGGCATTTGATATCATTGTTATCCTTCATATAATGCAATATTTATTACAGTAAGGGAAGAATGGAGTATTTTTAGCTGCATCTTGAGTAACTTATCTCCATGGCAACCCTTTACTTGCCTGCACTGTTGCTGCTATATAGAATGTTGTCACATTAATAATAAATGGAACACATCTAACACATTTGGCTGCCGATTGGCTTCCAGCCACATATTTCTCTTGTTCTAGTTGAAGGGTTTGTGAAGCTTAGGGTCCATAAGCAGATTTCATTCATTTTGTTTCTTAGTGAAAATTGCTTTGGATTATATTAAAGCACTCAGGAGGTTTCATCAATGTATGCATTGTGTTTGTTGGGTTGGATTTTTTTGTTTGCTTTTGTTTCTAGTTCCACTTTAAAATGCCAAGGCAATCTGTGAACAAATACAATTAGAAAAGCTAGGAACCCAGCAGCTGTGGAATAATTTTGTTTGACTTACATTTGTATGAATAAGAAAACGGCATTTTTAAAGATTGCTTATGAGCAACCCCTGTGACAGGTTTTCGAAGAACAGTTCTGTCATTAATGGAAACTTAAAGCAAGTAGGTCTCCAAGTGAGATCCTAGACTTGCTGACCATTTCCACATGCATATGAAAAAAGCAGTTGCAAGCACTCAGCCCTCATTTTGTGGTCATATGGATTTCAGATTTGGAAAATGCGTACTATAAAGGTGAAAGAAAATAAAAGAATATTAGATTTCAGCTTAAACTGGTCGTGGTTTTTCTATAGATTCTAACTCTAGTGAACAATGTAGTGCAATTGGCTTTTAAGTATGTATATTAAAGCTTAAATGCTCCCTGCTTGGCATGAGAAGCCATTTGGAGCTTGTTTAAATGGTACTGCACAAGTATTTTCATAAATACGTTAAGTATTCATATCTGGATGACTTAGTCCCCAGTTCTTATGTCCATTTTCTCTCTTCTCAACCCTTCCAAACCTGCAAAGAGAGGATTAAAAAAAAAGAAATAAAACTGTGTTTGTTTTTCATTGCATGACCATGTGACCTTTCTGCAGCCTACTATCAGTTCATTTAACATCCCAGATAGAGCATGTGTGCCTGTAGGAATAATTCCGATAGGAGTCTTTATTTATGAAACTTCTATTCTGTTTTAGTTTACATAATAATGATACGTTGCCAGTGGTAACTAACTGGTCTAGGATCAGGTACTTATTGCTGTAATTTCCAAATATCTTCCTTTTCAACTCCTTGACTTAAGGGGGGTGTGTGTGTGTGGAATCTGTTCTTTCACTTGTTTGTTCAGCTTTTCAAAATTAATATTCTGCTGTAATACAACAAAAGACAACAGCATTAAAAAAAGAGAACAGTATTTAACAATTACTAGGTTCTTATACGGGATTTTCAATCACAAGCATAATGTCACTACCACCAGAATTTATAAATAAGGGAAATTAGGAACTGAGAGTTGCTAAAAGCCTGATCAAAATATTTAGTACCAATCCCTGGGAACATTGTTATTGAACTTGGAGTGTTGAGTCAATCTCTACTTCATGATGTTGGAAGTTTGTAGAAGTTTTTTTTACGCTAGAAGGCTTTTCTTTTTCTTTCTGTAAAGTATTAAAAACTAGCGGCATTTCCCTTGTTGTTTGTATCTAAAACACATACAAAGAATAAATTTAGTCACAGGAAATAGCTGGTAGTGTTCTCTTTAAAGGACATGAAGCAGCCCTGAAACTCAAATGTCAGTAAATAATCTCACATTATTACTATTTTTATTTGGAGAGTCCTGCTTTTAACAAGTAATAGCTCATTTGGGATGAGTTGATTTGAGCTGGTGCTTTCTTGGCAGTATTGTGCACCAAGGTGAGAGAAACATGCTGGGAGTGGGGGGGGAACACACTGCTTCTCAATCATATGTGAGCCCTGTTTAATCTTAAATCCCATTCCTAAGGTTTCAGGTGTTCATACTCATCTGTCTTGAGCTGGAACTCACACCTGCTGAAAGGCCAAGAGATGAATGAACCTGGGGAAAGATGATTTTCTTGCTCTTGTAGAGGTCAGTTTACAGGATAGGTGTGCGTCTGGACTTTAAATGAGAGACTTTGGGCCAGGCACTGCAGTGCATGACAGAGACAGGCAAAAATCTTGCAGGGTGTTCATCTCTCCCAAGCAGCTGGCATCCAAACTACTGAGTTGCTACTCTTAGCATTGCGGAAAGGCATGTTATTAATTAGGGAAATTTTCTAAAGTGCTACAAAGGTGAATCTTACATATATAATTGCTATTAAGGTGATTACAATTTAATTCATGGTTCATCTCTGCTTGAGAGAAATCTAGGGTTAAAAAAGTTTCTGTAATAAATCTGCAAAGGGGAGATTTCAAAATGAACCATAGTTCTCTTATCTAGGGCTTAGTGAATAAAAGGAAGAAAGATGATGGCAACTGCTGTGTCTAGGGTTTGTGTCTGTGATACTTACGGAAAGTAGAGGAATTTTAAGGAAACGAGACTATTGCTGAGGCCTCATCTTGTCAGAGTTTTGCACCTGACTTCGGTGAAGTGGGAATGTGGTCCTGGGAAAACGTGATGTGACCTCAGTGTGCAATTCTCAGTGCAGGCTGTGTTTCAATATCACTTCTACCACTCTCCTTCAGCTTGTGTGGACACACATTCTTTATACTTGGTTTGAAATGGGTTACTATGACTAGCTGCATTGTGAAGTCCACTGTTTGACTATCCTCAATAAGAGCAAAAAATAGATGTATCTTATTTTGACTTATTTTATGAAATATTTGATATTCAACTCTATGCCTTTCAAGAATTCTAGATGTTTAAAGAACTTGGGAGTGTAGCTGTTTCTTTCATCTATGGTGCTATACATCTCCTTGATTTTACTTGCTGCTTCTTTGCTTCTGTTTTCCTCTCTAAAGTGTGACTTAGCTAAAAATGCTGACTGAAAGTCAGAACTCCAACATAAGCCCAGGAGCTGTAAGACAGAGATTACTATGTCCTTTGTGCTAAGCAAGTCCTCTATTGTCTGGGTAATGCTCCAGGTTTGGAGGAATAATATCCCAGATTCTTCCTGTGATACGTGTGTTCCCATCCTTTCTTAGCTGTGCCAATACGGTACTACAGAGCAAGTTAAATCCTGAAGACCAACCTGAGGCTTTCCAGGCTTTGATTGTCTCTTTCTTATGGGTTCAGGTCTCGTTTGAGAGCAAGAGCCAGATGAACAGCATCTTTATTTTAAAACTATTTCACTACATGTTTTTCCGCTGGCTCGAGGACACAATTTTTAATTTTCCTTTTGGAATTATTTTTGGTCAGAAATCTAATGAGCTACTTCAGATTCAGAAGGAAGAGGCAGCTCTGTGTCCAGAAATGGTCATTAATTTGAGAACTTGAGAAGGGCTTCAAGCTTGCCTTTGTGTGGCATTCTATTTTCCTGTGGTGTCTTCCAGCATGAACTTAATCCCTGTAAAAACTGAAAAAAGAGAGACTCATAAATTCTTTGTGATGAGATAAGAGTCCTCCAGCTTTTCACAATCATTTATTTTTCACCTGCTTGTTTACTGTACACCTGTCCCAGGCTGGCACTGCTCTTGGCATTTTCAAAGCCAGTTATTTCACTGGCATGTATTAAAAACTGTTTCCTGTACTCAGCAGAATGCAGCTAAATAGAGTCCAGGTGTGCCATGTTTGTCAGCCTTTCTGTAATACTAATCTTTGCTCTCAGTAAGTAGCTTTAACAGACTGTGATGATAATCCGTTGGCTAGGATGCCCCAGGTAAGAAACAGAAGATACTCCAGTCCTCTGAACATAAAAAATAACATACAAACACACACACACGCACAAAAAGAACCCACCCCCCCAACAACAACAAAAAACCAAGAAAAGAGAAACACAAAACGACAGAAACAAACCCCTTGCCCTTCTCTCCCCCCTCAAACCACCACACCTTGAATTGTGGCAGCTGCTAATACAACAAGGGGTTTTAGGGGTTTGTCCTGTTGGTGTACTTGCACTAAACTGATCATTCCGATATTTCATTTTGATACGTCTGTACACAGGTTTATGTGTATTACTGCATAAAAATATTATGTAATGATTGTATTGATTCATGGTCAATTCATGTTTTAATGGATTTTTAATATTTTATTGACTTCTATTATGTACTGATACATCTAGAGATTTTAAAAATTAGAATGGCTAGTACATGCACGCTTAAACACAAATACGTGACAGGTACAAATGTGTACCCTTGGCAGACGAAAACAAGTGCATCTAGAATGTCATAACACTGAGAATTCCTTGACATGTCCTAGTGAAAGTGTAATTCTGCACTAAGCTACTTGTTTAGGATCTGAGCTAGGAAAAGCACTTAGCTACATGATTAACTGCAAGGATGCGGTTACAGCTTTTGTGGAACTATTTATATTACTAAAATGATGCTTTTGCCTCTTTCTGTGATTATCATACTCCATTTGACTGGGCATTTACATCGTCGCTAAGTCAAGGCTAGTTACACAGACACTGAAGGAGTGACTCAGTGTTTTCCTGCAGCAATTTAGCCAGGCAGTGTCACAAAACCGTGGTGTAGGTAAGACTTCAATCTTAATTCATTCCAAACATTTGCATCTTCAGTTGTTGCATGATTCCTTCTTTTTGTTGTTGTTTGTCAGTAGAGAATATACAGAGACAAATAGGTATAGGAGTGTCTTGAGTAATCTTGAGCTGCTCTAAAGAAAACAGAAGCTAAATAAGTACATACTCATCTCAATGAATACTGGTTCATTGAAGCATGTCCTATTATCAATGAACTTCTTGGTAATTATCCTTTGTCTTGAACTGTGTGACTAAGAGGAAGACCAAGCATGGGCTCAGATTTGCATTGCTTGCTTTCCAAATGGCTTAGCACACTGAAGCTGTTTCTTTGTGATTTGATAGGACTTTAAAAAATCCAGGTATTTCCTACTGCTTGCTATGTTTGATTAGCAAGGATCTTCCAAACAGATTCTTTGTCTGGACTTACTTCCTCAACTTGTGCTTGAATTATGATCATTTAACTTACTTTGTCTAGTATTTCCTGTATGCTTGCTTCAAATTGTTTTCTGATACAAAAAAATTCTCTGCAGGTAGGTATCTTCCTAGGGTCATCAACATCTCTTCTATAAGCAGTGGAGGTGGAGAAGCACCTTGAAGGAATATCATCTCTTATCTTGGAAACAGATTGCATGATGTAGTGAGTCTTCCTATGGAGCAGTGAGCGTTAAGGAATTCGAGGGGTTATCACCTCCGGACCTTGACCCTTAACAACGTGCTTGCTCCACTCTTGGCTTTGTTAACACTAACAAGAATTTAAGTGCCTTGCTCATAGATCAGTAACTTACTATTTAGACATGACCAAAAGCTTGGGGAGGTCAGTTCTCTCTCTGTGGGTACATCTGCTTTTTCACATTTAACTTCTGTCTTCAGAGCCCTGTATCAGTCAATATCTGGATTCCTAGAGTGCCAAGGCATGCCGCTTGGTAAGATGGGTGCTCTGAGCAGCTCACCATGGGGAGCCCCAGAGCTGCTAAGGCCCTGTTTGCTATTATGGAGGCAGTCCTCAGGTGCTCTCTCAGGACCTGCTACCTCTCCTGAAGTCTCTTTTTCTTTTAATCTCACTCTCTCTTACACCACCACAGTAGATAACCAATTCCTAATTCACCATTATATGTCTTATGGAAAAATTGGTCCAACTGACAATTATTAATTAAACTTCCTTATAAGTGCAATAAATCCTCAGTGTATGAGTGTTTGACTGGTAGAGACATGGAGCCAATTCTGTAACTGACTTTTCCTAACCTTAGGTTGACTTGGCAAATACGAGCAAGGCATGACTGCCTTCAATACCGGAGTGCACAAACTGCATCATGGAGGAGGCAGCAGTATGGAAGCAATTGAAAGAACAAACATGGAATAACTGGACAGCTTAAATTATGTTCTTAAGTCTACATATGAAGTAACTATAATGCACAGAGAACCTCTAAGGATAAACATTCATGGGTTATTTCTATGCTTAGTGTTATTACATAGATGCTAGAAATCCCTACCTAAAATCCCTACCCACAGCATGTAGGAAGCTGCATTTATCTCCTGCTTTTGCTTAGTTCTTGCATTGTACAGCTTCATTACAATTGCCATTTTATTGAATTCCACCACACATACATTTTATGGGAGTCTTCTGTTAGTCTGAATCTAGTGGCCTCCACAGAAGATAAAAGCGTAACAGTCTCATGCTTGATACACTTGGCCATGTATGTGCTGTCACCACCATTCTTGTTCCTTGTGTCACATTCGGTTTTCATGTTGCAACCCTCAGGATATTGAGGATGGCTACAGATTTCTTCAATGTACTTGACAAGCTGTCAAAGGGAAATGCAGCCGTGGCTCATGGTTGAGTACTCCAAGAAAGACCTTTGGCTACAACCACATCAGTAAAAGGAGGTCAGCTGTCTTTCAGCCATGCTCTATTATGATGGGAACGCTTTGGAATATTCATGTGGATGCAACACCCAATTACTAGCTATTGATCTGGCATAGCTCCATATCAAATCACAACCTGATTCTTTGCATCACGAGCTCTGTCAGCAGTGGCATTTGTATCTCTGCTAACATTTCTTTCATTCTTAGGAAGCCAGAGAATGAAAAAGTATATTCTGTCTTTTCTAAATGCATTTCTCAAGCATGTTCTCTGGTTTTACTGCTCTCAAAGGTAAAGAAGCACACTGGTGTGGTTACCAGTACCTGAAGTGCAGAACCATATGCCCTCTCTTGGGGTAGGCGTGGTGGTAAATGTTAGAGGGTACAAATTTATTCCATATTTCATTTGAGGTGTATTGCAACTGAAAACTTAGAGCCAAGGTTTTCAAAAGTATTTAGTGCTTTTAGAGGATGCAGCTTGACAAAGCTTGACTTTCAAGGCATCTCATTTGTGACAACCCAAATGCAGCCAAAATACTTAAAAATGTTGGTATTGTCTCTATTTTCAGGCGGATGTATTGTTAGCATAGCTACTCTCCACTTTTCTTGAGGTATAAACTTTCCAGAAAATTCAGTGCTGAGAATTCCAAATGGCAACAGTATTTGATTTCTTATGTGGGCTGTTTTATCATATTATTCTGGAAGTCATTCCATGGGTGGTGTGGTAGGAGGATGTTTGGAAAGAAAAAGCTGAGAGTTTTCACATCTATTTATAGTATTCATTAATTGATTTTATTCTTGTGGTTACCCTCCCATTAAAATCCATTTAAAGCAAGAGTGCTCTTGTCTATTAAGCTACTCACAAAGGGTTTTAAATTACTTTGATAGTTTAAGAAAAATTACACTTATTTCTTAGTGTGCTTATTTTTATGAAATTTGGTATTCACTTTTTCTTCAGTCTGTAATATTCTTTCTAGACCTGCGGAGATTCTGAACTAATTCTGAGTAGGACAAGGTAGTTCAAATCAAAATTAGTTCTTGTTGTCAATCTTAAGAAGTTTTTGGCACGCTAAAGAAGCCACTCATGCTTAGTTTGTGTCCTGCCCAGTGTGAAAGCTTATTATTGTAATATAAAGACAACTGGAAAAAGGCATTCAGGTGGAGATGGACAAGTAGTATAAATTGTACAAAACCAATGGATATACAAAACCAATTAGATATGCATGTGTTCTCTGAATTTGAGCACATGGGAATGCAGAAGTGGCTAATTATGGTGCCTTGCCTTGTTCTCAAGCTGCTGCACCCCACAGCTCTGCTGATGGGTGGCCCAGCACAGAACTGCTCCAGCTCAGAAAAAGAGCCCTCAAACTGGTGATTCTAGCTGACAGCAGGTTATCCTAATGTCGCATGCAGTTTAGCTTCAGTTCTGCCTCTTGCATCTACCCACAACAAAATTCCTATTCTGCTTTGCAGCTGAATTTGAGTTGGAAAAGTATCTTGCATGTCCTTTAATGAAAAATCTTTATATGAAGATATCAGGGGAAAGTAGTAGTTATGAACACTTTTCATGATGGTATAAATTCACACATTATTCATGCTTCATTGGACTTAGTCTGCAAGATCAGCATAAAGCCATCTAGAAGGATATGTACCTTTAGCATACTGATAATATTCCACAACCAGATAATAACTTTGGTGACATTTGCGAAGCCTGAGAGACTTAGGCCTCTTTGCATTGATATTAATAGAAATGAGACCTCTCTTTTTCTTAGGCAGTTGTGGTTCAATGACCTTTTTCATCTTTCTCAGATTTCTGTTATTTTTGCATGCTCTTTGTGGCCATTGTAAGGAAACAGCAAAATACTTGGGTTTTTCAGCGGTTTTCTCCTGTTTGTCTTAAAACAGTCTTCCCCTTTTAAATGGCTGTCAGAAAGGGCTTCTCCCTTTTTGATGAGGATTGCTAAACATTTTGGATATTTGAGAGGTTGTTTCTGATTAAAGCTGACCAAAGAATTAGCACTGGCATCTAGGAGTGGCAGGGTTGTGATGGTTATTTATCCCTGCCTTACAAAATGGAATATATGACATCACACTGCTCATGGAAGTCAGCAGAATTGTCCTTAGATTTCACCGAAAACTTTCCCTTTAATCTGGGAGTACTCCTATCCACTGCAAAAAGCTATTCATATTTCATTTTTCGCTATAAAGAGAGGTAGAAGATTGACAGCAGTGCACTACTATTTTGTAGTAATTGATCTTTTTCAAAGCACTTTGGTTTTCTCTGAAGATCTGTCATGTGATTCTGTACCTTGTTATTGCTATGGCTACCTTTTGCTGTTGTTTTCAAAGAAGTGGGGATGAAGGCAGCAAGTTTTTAACCACAGAATTACCTTTATTCTGCATTTATTCTGATATTCTATGTAATATTAATGGCAGTACCCTTCTGGCCAGGTGAGAGCCGTGTTGCCAGTAAATGTGTAATTGACTTCTGTACTGAGTTGGAGGGAACAAAGGGAACTTGGAGATCAAGAGCCCGGTGCCCGCCTGCCAGAGCAGGGTGATTGTTCTCTGCCTCAGCCTGTGATCATTGCTTACACAGTGTAGCACTGTGCATAGTTACTGCTTGAGGGCTAGTAGCAGTGATTGTAGTTTGATCAGTGTAAACGAAAGTGCAATTTTATCTCGTGATATGAATCCACCTACCTGCATACCTACTTTAAAAAATCCCAACAAAACAAGGAACTACTCTAGTACTCAGTATTGTAGATATACATACATGAGCCTGAAAGGCAGGGAACACGCAAAAGGGGGGGAATATAGAAAGTTCAGTATGTTGCAACCAGTCAGATACTAACACTGAGGAAGGGCTGTGAAATCAAGTCTAAAACACTTCAAATTTTGTGTTTTAGTCATTTTTATTTAAGGGGAAAATGCTTCTTGGTTTCTTGCTGTGAGGAAAAACTTTTTTTAAAAAAAACCTGTGTGGTAGAGGAGGTCAAGACAGAGTTGTATGAACATAGTGAATCCAAAAGAATGTTTTTGGCACTTTTAAATAGGAAGCTCTCAATCGTTCAAGTATTTTAAAGATTTAAATTACTCAGGCTTCATAACATTAAATCCATGTTATGATCTCTCATATTACAAATCAAAAGACAGAAGGGAAAAATATAACTTCTGCATAATACTATTCATCATGACAAATGATCTGCATCAAAGAACATAACATCCTGGCAGAGCTTCAAGATTACCCAGAGGAGAGGCAATGGACAGGCTGTCGAGCCAAAGTAATTTCAGAAACAATTCCACACCTTATTTATCCCTAGCGTGGAGCAGAAAAGCTATGAAACACTCTAGCACAGTCTCTTTGTGCATTTGTTTAACCTACTGACCTTAACTCTCACCCTCCCTGGCAGCCTCATGTTTCTCAGCATGGTGGGGGAAGGATTTCTGTGCAGCTCTAAACAATATGGTTTAGAGCTTCTCTATTAGATTATTTCTTTCACAGCACTTGAGCAAAGTTAGTGCCTGCCGTGGACATAAGCAGGTGTCTGCCATAACAGCCTGTCTGTCTCCCCCAGCAAGCACAGGTACCTGCTGGAGTGATCAGCAAGCGCGAAGGAGGACAGAGATGTGTTAGAGACCTAGGACTTGGCCGGTGGTCACTAGCAAAAGAAATCAATGCAACTGATGTATGAGGCGTAGCTGGTTCAGAGCAGCTGACTGCCTCATTGCAGGACAGGAATCATCTAGGTTTTTTGGGGTTTTTTTGTGACACCAGTGAAATAGTTAACTCCTTACAGCTGCAGTCTCCAGCATGCCTGGTGCAGTATGTAGGCAAACTTATTCCAGAGCCCTTCACTGGATTGCCTCGTAGCATCAGAAGAATACATTTGTACAAGAGCGGGGTTACACTGGGTCTGAACTTCTGGCTCATAATTGAGAAATGAAAACCCTTTGTTTTCCTGAATCCTAAATCTAATCCTCAGTGTTGGGGTTTTAAAATTTGATCAGGGAACTCATACTTTCATATCTCAAACCCATTTATTCAGTGTTATTTGCACTAAATGATGTAACATCTGCAGGAATACTGAAAACCAGAAATCTTGTATATGCAAGTCAGTGTAGTACTGATGGAATCATCTATGTCATTTGTCCAAATTACTTATATTTTACTTGTTGGTAACAGAATTTGGCATTATACTGAGGGCCACAGACGAAATCCTTGCGTTCTTAAATTATTGCCTGTCCAGGTAACAGCCACAGTATCTAAATGAACTAGTGCTGTATTGTTCAACAGATGCCAAAACCAAGTCTTAAATGTGTTAAAATTACCTCTTTGTTAAAGCACATAGTCAAGGTATGCACGTCCAAATCTAACCAGAACAGTTGCACAGAAACAAAAGAACACAATGAACCCAATCAAAACTAGCAACACTGCACCCCAGTAGCTCTTTATTTGGATGCCTGAGATAGGAGCTGTATTTTGTGATGAGATTTGTGGCTTACTGTGTGGGAGGACGACACATTTTAGGGTTTCTTTGCAGCTCAAAGTGAATAGTGTGTTAACAGCAAGGCTGGAATTAAATTGGGATGTACACTAAAAGGTCACACCGGCAAGGGTAAGATTTGTGTTGGCACCCTTTGTCGCATGCTAAGTATCAGCTTGCCTTCTTTTGTTTTAGTTTAACATCCTTCCTTTTAACAAACGCCAGCTTTAGAAGTTTAAACTTGAGTCGTTTCTGGCATGTTTACTTTAAGAACAAAATTGCCAGAGCCCCAAATCACAGCCCCAGGTTGCTCCAAACTTGTTCCAGTGGTCGGCCAAAATCTGCTCTTCTTCCACTTATTTCCCACAATTCGAATGAAAGATCTCTAACATTTCAGAGATCTTTAAATATCAAGTTGCTTTGTGAGATTAAATTAAAAGTATGTCAAATCCATCAGACTTGTTTAAGAACTTCTACTAATGGAAGCACAGTCTTTCCAGAAAGTCTTTCAGGTAGTCTCCTCAGAGTGGTTTGCTCCTTGTGCTTAATATTTAACTACTGCAACTGAGGTGTTACCAGTCTTACTTGTTGTGGAAACAGAGAATAGATTACTGTCTTTGAACTGCACTGAAGTTGTCGCAGACACAGAAATCTCTTCCATTTCCATTTCTGCACTAAATTAGAAAAATCGAGTACTTCCAGATTTTTCTCAGTCATGACAACAATTGGAGAATTCATCTCTGGATTGTCATCAGTTGTTTGAAAACATAGTATTCAAAACTAGGTGTAATAGTTCAGATGAGGCCTCATCAATCTTACTGTGTCCTGTAGGTTAGACATGGACTACTTGACCTTGTCAGTGCTGACTTTTAGCTCATGTTCAGTTTGAGATATCACCTGTGTACTTTCTATAGGACCTGGTCAGTTGTTTCCAAATATGTTTTTGTAGGTGTTTCCTGTCTCCTTAGAGCAGCACATGTAACTTACCTTTATTGAGCTGCAGCTTTTTTCTTTCCTTTGAAGTTTTTCTTCCAGTTCACTTGGGAATCCCCTTGCTTGGTATTATTTCTAATTAAATAAGCAAACATTCTAAGAACTGTGTATGCATGTTTTCCATTTTTTTTTTGCCATCTGGAATGTTAGATCTTAGATTTTTTTTTAAGTAAAAAACATGGAGAATTTTATTTACTTAATAGGAAACAACGGTTGGCTGATGACATTTCTACAGACGGAGAACATTGTATGACAAAAACTAGATCTCTGCACAGGGTAAGGTTCTGCCAACTTCATTTTCTCTAGGAAAGCTATTCAGGATAGTATTTTTCTAGAGAAACTATTTATGTCTTTAGCTTATGGGAACTCTGAGGTCAACCATAACTCCTGAAAATTCTATTCACTGACACTCAGATCTCAATCAATTATTTTCAATATAACAAGAATAATAACTTTGAGGGGAACCACTGTAAATTTTTTAGGTCATTCTTGATATTTAAAATTTAGGACATGACAGGCTTTTACATTTCAGATTGCATACTGTCATGGGTACTTTTTAAAGTTCGCCTTATGACTAAAACTAACTTATTTTTCTTGTGAATTAAGTCTCTTGAGCTTATTTGTATTTCACTGTAAACTGCAATTCACTCAGTTCATGGAGCTCAAAAGGGGCCTTGTGAGGCCTCATCTTGGTCCAGCTGGTACTGATTTAAAGCTGTGATGTGATGATAATGATAATGTCTCAAGTGCTGCTTTGAGATATTGGGCTTTCATGAACACAAAGCTCTGAAGGTGCAAGCCCATATGACTAAAATCCAGAATTGGTTCACCGAACTGTTCTTATAGCTGAGCCTTTCAAATCACACGGATCCTGTACAAGGTAGGAAGAACAACACCAAGGCTCTTACTGTACTGTAAAAAATAATGAAGCTATTCTCCTTTCAGAATGTTTTAATGAAAGACCCGTCTATAAAGACAATGTCCTACTTAGAGCAAGATCTAGGATCTTGGGAGGACAGGGAAGGTCCTGGTTCATCTCTGGGGCTTGCATAACAGCCTTCCCACTTAGCATGTTTGTGTTTGACAAGATTGACCCCTTGAAGTGTGTCATGCAGAAGAGGCAAATCTCCAATGAATTTGCCTGCGCCAGTGCATGAAATGCTTTTAAACCCAAAATATCCAAGATGCTCTTGCATACCTTAAAACCAGACATGCCCTT
>NW_010419457.1:48112-52360 GCF_000710305.1 Buceros rhinoceros silvestris | reverse complement strand
AGCTACTGATATAAATGATGTGCTGTGGGAAAAGAATGGATTGTAATTTCAACAGACAATCAGCACAGAGAAACTTGGTAAACAAAAGAACATTGCTGGTAGCAGTCAAGAGAGGAGGCAGGAGGAAAGCCTCATTAAGTCTGATTGTTATGGCACACAGTGATAATGGTCCTGTATATCAGATAATGATTTAGTTAGTGTCTCCAGTACACATTAGATAGAATATGTAAGTACATTGCTGCTTATTGAAAAAACAGCTGTCGTTAACAGCCAGTGAAATAGTTGAGTAAATCTTCATGCCACAGAGAGGAAAAAAAGTTAGCAACATTAAAATAATGCAATTTTATCCCAAAGTGAATCATAATTACTAATGTTGAACATATGACCTTCACAGTACAAAACTTTCAGAAAACTGTATTTTATCTTCCTGTGGTTTTGCAACTACCGATAATGTAAAATGATGGTAACATTTAGTGACTTGATTTTAATTCATGCTCATGCAGAGCTTACAAGACTGAAATTATTTCTTAATAAAATTGTGGGTTTTGAGTTGTAAAGAAGCAGGAGCAAGTCCATGCCAATCATCCTCTAGTTGCATATCTGAGTTCATATAATGAAGAAAAGTTTTGCAGGCTGCTGAGTCTAGCTCACTGTGCCTGATCTGCTCTTCTATCTGTTCTCTTTCAAGTCCCAGGAGCGTGATTTGGTGCCTGTGTTGGCTCTGGTAGCTCAGTGTCTGCCAGAGGAGGAAGGAGCTGGCGTGAGCCATGTATGTCCTGTTCTGCCTACAGGGTGGGGTGGTAGCCAGGCTATCTTGCTCTGCCGATGTTTTTGCCTGCAGGCCCACTTCAGTAAGAAATACGAACCAAAATGTGGTCAGAAAGGGTGTCAGATCTGAACAGTCTGAGAGATGAGCTGATGTAATAGTGTCAGAAAGACGTCCCGTCCCTGCCAAGGAGAGGTCAGGTTTGACCTCCCTTTTGCCTGTAGCAGACTGGGGACTGCATCCTCCCCAGTCGGCTGCATTGTCTGGGGAGTGAGGGGAAGGGAGGATTACTGGCTTGAGCAACTTGGTCCCGTGTCCATTTAATTCCCCCTCAACATCACCTTTCCAGAGCCCTACAAGATGTCACATTTGCCACTCTTTTCAAGCTACTGAAGGCTATCCCTTCAGTCTTTTGAAGCAGCAGCAAATTAAAGCTCTTTTTGAAGTCTGCAGACAAGCTAATATATATTTTATATGTTCTGCATACGTACATGCAGGCGCATATCCTTCAAAGTTGAAAGGAGTCCATTTCAATTAAAGAGAATTTAAGTCTATGCAGATCAAAAGAAAAAAAATCAAGCTTTTGTTTCTGGTTTTAAGGGGGAGTTTTTAAAGAAATATAAAATCTTTTTAGGTCTTTAAAGCATTTGCAAATTTACTGGCAGTTTATCTGTGAAGTCCAGCTCTAAGAACGGATATAAAATTCACTTCTCTTACCAGTATTTCACTACAACTGCAGCTTCTTCAGTTGTTACAACTAACTTTTCTATAATATATTGTCAACACATTTTCCCTTTTCAGATTCACTTGTGGATCACACAATCGTTTAAATCGTCAACAAAGGTATTTCTAAAACTATTGTAAACTGCACAGTGTGGCTATGGTTGTGACTATTCGTTTATCGGCCATACCTCCACTAGCCATGTTATGTGGAGGTATGAATCGTGCCACAGTGGAGCCATCTCGGATTGATGAGGGTATGCGCTTGAAGTGATACGCGCTGTACTTGGTTCTCAGCGTGGAGATGCTAGAGAGCAGTTTTTCAAGGAAATTCCGCTTATTAGCAGCCAATTGTCCCTGTTGGTAGAGCAAGCTTTGATGCTTCCACTGGGCAGTTGTTTCTTCTGCTTAGTTGTATGGTAAAATTTACTGTTTATTAATAACAGTATCTGCAAGCAACACTATTCCAACACCTCTACACAAAAGACCGATCAGATGATAAACATTACCAGCTTAAAAATAAAGTTCACTAAGCCCTGGGAGGAGAAAATATATGCAACTAAGGAAGTACTGGAAAAAGAACTCAGTTAAAGGGTGAAAACAAAATTAGCACTAATCTTGAATAAAAATATTGCAGAGGATAATCTGCTTTTTCTTCAAGATACTGTCTTGATGGAAGATGCACTGATAAATGGGTTTATCCATTCTCCAGAAGTGACTGCTGATTCTGCGAGCTCAGAATCACTCTTTTATATCTCCAACTTTAAAGTTCAATGTTTGAACCAAGTACTCAGGGAAAGTCTTGCTTCGTTTACTGCTGGTTAGCAGACGCTGATCACTGAGTAAGGTGTCAGGGAGCGAACAGAGCTCAGGAGACACCTGTCCTCCCCTTTCCCCAGGCTTAGTGCTGGTGGCAGGCTGCTGCCCACTGTGCTTGGCTTTGCAGTGTCTCCTCCCTCTGGAGATGGAGGGTTTAGTTCTGTGTAGCCATGCTGGTGAGGCCTGGGGTGCGCTGGGTCTTCAGCTGCTTGGAATTCTCTGTGCTTGGACTCATCTGTGCATAGCACACATAGCTGTGAGGGCACAGGGCATGCTCCTGCAGGCCAGGTCCCTGCATCATGCTGCTGCATTAAATGTGTTGTTTCTGCTCTGTGTGTAGAGCTGGAAGAAAAGGCTCTTAGCTCCTAGGCAGAATCACAGCAATAACTAACACCAGCTAAATCCAAAGCGCACACAATAATCCCAAATACAGGTATATTTGCCAAACTGCTTGTCTGCATTGATTGATTAAAAAAAAAAAGGTAGTTTTATTGAGGGGCTTTTGGGTTTGTTTGTGGTTTTGTCCATTTTCTGGAGTGCCTTTTGTCTTTTTGTGTAGTTGGGTTTTGTGGGTTTTTGCATAGTGCCTTTTGTCACGTGGTGGGTTTTGGCAGGTTTTTTGTGGGTTTTGATGGGGTTGTGGGTTTTCGTGTTGTGTAGTGATGGCTTGTTGTGGTGCGTGGTGGTGTTTGTGTTGTGGATTTTTGTGACTGTGGAGGTGTATTGTGGTGGGCTGGGGTTTTTGTTTTTTTTCCACTCATGTCACAGTGCCAAACTTCTGTGTCTTGTACTCTTGTATTCTTCCAGTCAGGCAGAGAGCTTTGATCTTTGCTTTGCCCTTCTGGCTTCACGGTGGGGTGGGGGAGAGGGAATAGAACAGTTGGCAGAGTTGCAGAACTCAATGCTTGCTTTTGGTATAGCTCTTTCTGTTGATAAAGGGGTTCAGTTATGTATGTAATTGTGTGTGTATGAAAGAAGATATAGATCAGGGGAACTGTTCATATTTTTAATTTAAAATTTAATAAAAATAATTTCTGAGGATTGTGAACAATCCCCCAGCTACACATTTTTAACCGAACTTGAACTTTCATTTATTTCCAAGTTGTATTTTTGTTGTGTGAAAAGCTGCTCAGTCATCTTATCATAGCAAATTCCTCATTTTAATCCATATTATAGTCTGTAGCAATCTATGATTGGATGGTTAAGGCATGGATGCTATTTCAATAAGCATCAGGTCCTGTGTGTGTATGGCAAGGACAGGAAGTTTATTTTTTCTGCTTTAGGGTGCTTCAGGCATTTAATTTTGTTGTCACTTGGAAGATGGATATGAGGAGTCTTAAGTTCAGTCTACAGCCAATGGAAAGAAACAGTTGTCTCTGGGAGGAGGAGGGAGTGAAATGACCTGTTGTGATTCAAGACAATTCATTGTGGACCCATTTATGTCATGTGTGAACACTCCTGAAATTCCCCTGGGGAACATAGCAGCCAGATGGCTCGGGGCTGCCAGGCAGCCTGGTGTTGTCCTCCAGGCAGAGCCTGCAGCCTGCTATAGTTGATCCACGTTTTACTTTGACAGTTTAAATTGGACTCGAGACAAACATTGTCATCTATCCTTTATGGGAATGCTGTTTTAAATGAAGATGAACTTCCTCATGAATTTGTGACATTTAGTTTTCAAGTATATTGAGAAACAAATTGATTGTGTTGGAATAATGAAACCTGGGAAAGGAATGTAAGCATCACGTAACCACTAGTGGTAGAGTCGGGGTCTGACACTGAAGTTCAGCATTTGCTGTTGGACTCATACCTGTGGAACATGTAAGGAGGTAGAGTAGAACTTCCTATGCTACAAAAGGAGTCCAGGAGAAAGAATCAGATTGCCTGTTTCCACACCCTCACCCCCCCCCCCCCCCCCACCCCCCCTTCAAACCACGGAAAAAAAA
>NW_010419457.1:34134-48082 GCF_000710305.1 Buceros rhinoceros silvestris | reverse complement strand
CCATCCCCCATTTTAAACAGTGGAAAACAAACATTGCTGTAAAGGGAAAATCCACAACTGAGCAGTGTAATAAAACTGCAAGGGGATAGTGTAAGGTCCTGAGGATCCAGAAGAAACAAGTAATTTACAACCAATCGCAGACCAAAGAACAAAAAAGGCTGGATCCTTTGCAGTCAGCCTGGCATAAGGCTGAGATACTAAACACATGGGATGTTATGGAACAAATTTTAATTTTTTTTCCAGGATAATATAAGAACCAGCTTAGCTTTGCCATGGTTGGAAATGTTCTTCCACTTGTAAGGGAGATCTATGATTCTACTTAAAACAAATAATCCGTAGAACTTGTATCTTCTCTAAATTTGAGTGGTGTTTTTTCTTAAGTATGTGGCATGCTAATAATATCTGAAATTTTAATTAAAGCTTGCTCTTAACATCAAAGATCAATTCTCTAGAAAACACATCCTTTTCATATTCTTTCGGTATGGCATCAAGTCCTGTGGAGGAGTTTGATCTCTATCTAGGTGTTCCCAATTTGGTTTTTTGTACCTTATGCTAAAAGATGGTAATCAGTAGGATGGCTTGGTTCAAAAAACATTTGTCAACCTTTTCAAATCCAGTTTGTAACCTATAAGCTGTATTTCTAGGTGCATTGGAAAAGGTTTCAATGCTACCTGTATGAAAACAAAACTTAATTATCTGATGTAAATTGCTAGCTGAGCTACCATGAGTACAGAATCAATGTCGGTACTGCGGATGCTGAGGATCATTTTGGCAGCTGCTGGGGGGCTCTATGCTGTTTTGAGTCCAGCAGGAGGAAGCATCAAGCTGACCTGTTTCAATACCACTGGGCTGAAATTGGTCTGATAAGCAAAAGCTTTTATTGTCTCTTGGAGAACAGGAGCCAATTACTCCTGTTTCTGCATTGCAGACATTGCTCTAGTGTCTCGGATGCCTCTGCACCACCCTTACCAGTGGTAATGTCAATAAAGAAGCTTATTTGCAGGAGCTGGTACAACACACGCTGTTTCGAGATGTTTACCACCCTAATTCTGAGTCCAGAGGACTGCAGAGAGGAGTGCAGAAGTGAGGAGGAAGTGTAGGTGTAGCAGGAATCAGGGTACCCAGTAAAGAACACACATCATGAGAAATACAGCATGACTTCCAGGTGATGGATCAATTCGTTTAACACCAGCCCCTCTCTGAACTCAATGTCTTGTTATAGTGCATCAGGGTTGCAAGAGGCAAAGTTAAATAGAAGACACTGCAGTTGCCCAAATGATGGAAGTATTACTCATCTCTCCTACAACAGGGTGTTGTTCTAGACAGATGAGTACTGAGAACCTTTTCGAGTGTTTGGTGTTCATAAAAATAAACATGAAAGTAAATGAAGGAAGCCACAGCTTAACTCAATTAGTTATCATTTGGTGCAAGAATCACGTCTGTGAAATCAATTGCTCACCTACCAAAGCCATATAGAGATCTATAAGTGTACTCTCACTAGAATGTTTTATTGGACGGAGTATTAAGACACAATGTTAAAATAATAATGTTATTGAAAGTTTCTTCCAGATATCACAAGACAATTTTTAATAAAGATTGACATGAGCTTGTACACAGTCCAAAGTATAACTCCAGAGTGTAGGTGTTCTGCAGTACCACGCTGCTCTTCTCAGTTCCTTCTTTTGCTATATGATAATGTAAACATATACCAAAAATATCTTCAGAATGCACCCCTTACCCTACTCATTCCCCGGAACCTCACAAGGAAGCAGTCCGCACACAGTGTGTTTAAAGTGGACACAGCATCAGCAGATGGGTTAATTAAAAAAATAAACTTTTCTGGAATAATGCAAACTTGGAATGAAGAACAAACACGGCTGATAAAAGTACCGAAACTGAAAACAGTCTAACATATGCATTCAGGTGAGAATCACAGACAGTGATACTTGTCTCTGTGTCAAAGTGATCTACGCTGCCTCTGTTCCCCCAGCTGACTGAAATTCTGATGAAGGCTTGATAGAGTTGATGTGTTTCAGAAATGGTCTGGGAAGAAACAGGGAGATCAGAAGGAGTCCTCTGAACTCAGGGGAGGCCTGAGTGAATTTAAAGTCCTCAATATTATCACAGCTGGCTAATACAGCAAAAGGTCAGAGCAATATAGTAATTACTCAAACTTAGAATCGCTTTTTCCCATTGGAAAATAACACCAGCTTTAAGTCATGAATAAAACATGCCAGCCCAAGTCTATTACCTTAAGCACCTCTGGCAGGTTTTTAAGAACTAGAGACATAATGTATATTTACTTGCTTGATGAAAACCTACTCATCACTTGATAAATCCTCACTGGCTAATTAGATGCCTGATACATTTTGATGCTTGATGTATTTCCTCTTGCATATGCTTAAATGGGTCACATCCTAAGCTCAGTTGCACCAATACAAGTGCAGAATTAAATGGAAGTTTTCAACTGCTTATTTTAATCTGTGGCAATACAGTTTACCAAACAGTGCAGCTGGAACCTTTGTCTCTTAATTAAACAACACTACAAATGGAAGCATCTTTAGAAAACTTTCTGAAAGTTCTTAATTATTAGTTCTCGTCTACAAAAAATCTGAAAAAATCAAACTTCCTTTCCAATATAACAGTGAAATAATCTTGGCCTTTATATTGATTATATCTGTTTAGATTTTCGATTACTGAAATTCCTACTTAATGTCTGTTCAGCAGTTTTAGCAAATTAACAATCTGAATTTGACTTACAGCAATTAAGAGATCTGCTTGCTACACATTCATGCTGAATTTTGTGACTGAAGTGTGGTTATTTGCCCTGTATTCAAATAAATACATTTACACACTCATCTGTGTGTGCACAGACTATATGGAAAATAAAGCTGGCATTATGTTGAATTAATGCAAATACTAGAATAAAGATTATGATTTGGTTGAACAGTGCACGTGAACTGATGTGATGGAAGTATTCTTAATCTGTATTTAGTAAACAGTTTCAAGTGTCTGCTTTCTGTGAGTCTTTTGAATGAAGTGAATACTTTTGAAGTATTAATGAATGATTCCTTCTGTCACTGTGATTATTCCTGAAAAATAGGAAACTCAAATACTTGTTGCTGTAGAAGATGCTAAACAGTTATTAGAGCTGGCTTTAAGATCATCTTTCTGTTGTCACTAGTCCCAATTGATTCTCCTTCCTCTTAAGATTATTCAAAGGACATCATTTAATGCTGCTGGTGTTATCTTGTGACAAACTCTCCATTACTGCGTGAGGTGACAGTGACTAAAGTGCCTTCCAGCTCTCCTCAGCCAGAGTGACCAAACTGAAATCTCCCTGCACGGTATCTCTGTGGTGGTGGTGATAGGTGGTGGTCACCGATGGGCCCCAAAATGCCTGCCTGAAAAATGTACACAATGATTGCAGGAAGTGCAATGTTCAACAAATACATGTGGAAAAAGCTAATTGTGTCTATGCCTTCCTACTGTAGTTTTTCATCTATAACTGGTACGTTCAAATTAAGGCACTTTCTTCATTGTAATTCACCCATACTAATATTAGGATAACACATGAATGGACACTTGCAAATATGTTGTGTGGAACCTTAAAACAAAGTATTAATCTCAGTGGGATTAAGAAAAAGCATTAAAATTAATGAAATGATTGCATCTCAATCTGCATATGCAAATTAGGATAAATCATATCCCTGACAATACTATAAGCAAAAGATTATGATAATAAATTGCGTTATCTGAATTAATGACTGGCTAGCCCCACTTGATAAGGTCATGGTGAGTCCCAGTGCACTTATTACTAGAATTTACCATTCAAGCATGTGTATGCATTTAATTACTACAGCCTGTTTTAACAAGCAAAAAACCATGAGAGCAACGGAAAGTTTTATTTTCGGGCTTGTTTTAGATAGGAAAATTTTTTCCCTCTTCAGATCTCAAGAATGGAGGGTATGTAGGAAGGTAAGTAGATATCTGTCCTTATAACTTGACTTAAGGATTAATAAATAATTCACTAAACCTAGCTTCTCATTACTTTATAGGGTTAAAGATTTACAGCTTACATAGAACACGAGAGAGTCAGAGCTGTAACAGCCATGATGAAGTCATTAGGTCTGCTTTGTCTGTGTATCTGTTGATTTCCCAGCAACCTCCTCTAGAGACAGGTTTACTCAAGGTGACCATGGTTTTTTAGCTGTGTGCTAATACAATACCTAGTAGTAAATAATAAATTTCAGCATGGGCCCTTGAGTAATACTACGTTATAAGTGATGTTAGTATTTAGTAGTTTTTATCTAGAGATCTCACAAGGTATAAGATGACATTATTACTCTGAGGCTGCTTTCTGAAAAGGGTATCACCATCTTGTTTGAGAAGCACAGTAAAAGATTTCTGTTTTCTTTCCCTCAGTGACATGTAATTTCATGCTCTCTCTCACTTCTGTGAATCTCAAATACCCAGTGTCTGTAGGCATCCACACAGCTTGTCAGCAGCTAATTTCTCGTGTATGGACACTTACGCAGTATTTACTGATGATACATCTGTTATGAGTGCAAATATACGTTTGTGACACCATGTTCCTAAAAGATGGGTACACTAGCTGGTGAGAGAGACTGACAGAGCAGAAGATTTGTTGCTACTGAAGCGGAACCAAATGACCACAAAAACTTCAGTGAAAAAAAGAAATGTTGGTGGACTGTCTCAGATGGAGTTTTATCTGGGCTTGTGAAGCAAGTTGTGGAGCATGTTCCTCTTAAAAGCTACTGACTAAATGGAGGCAAGTGCCACCATTTCTCTAAGCCTTTCAGGTAGAAGCAAATACAGAGGAGAGCTCATCCTCTGCTTGGGGAGATGTAAAAAGAAATTGGAAAAAGCCTGGCACACCATTTCATATGTCAGGTATTCCCTGCTATGAACTGACAGCCGCTGCCATTACTTCGATTTTTGTCAAGTGGTGACTGTGCTGGCCAGAAGCAGAATAATCATAATAAAAAAAATCCCCTTTACACCCAGAGAAGCAGAGAATTTGAGGCAACTTTAGCAAGGCAGAAAGGTTGGGAGCCCTCGGTACGTTATTTTTGTAGGAGCTCAATAGCTGCCAAGCAAGGTGATGCCTCAATTCAGGACTATCAAATTAACTTCAGTAAACACACTGTAATGAATTAATCAGAGGAATACACGTTTTACTTTTGGAACAAAACATGGATGATCCAATTAACCAATTTCTACTAAGGCCTACAATTACTTTATTAGGGTTTTAAAAAACAGTTTCCACAAAGCTGTGTTTATTCCCTGTATGCTCCAGACAGTGCTAAGACCTGTGATTGAGGCATCTGCTGCCCCTTACCTCGTTAAATGTGACACAGACACCTTTGAAATGAAATGGTGAGGTTCGGCAAATGGAGAAAACACTTCTTCTATGCAGCAATGCCCTGCTGCATGCTTGCAATCTGATTTGCTGGTCTTTATTGACAGATGATAATGTGTTTTGTATGTGTGCCAGCCACAGATAGCCATTTAGAGCTTCTAAATAATTAAGTATTGATTAATCAACCTAGAAGTATATAAGAAATTTTTTTTCAAGCTTTGTCCATTCTTAAAGGTCTTATTATTTCTGCCAGAGGAAGCAGGGGAAGCGTGAACCTTCTGTAACTGTCAGGGGCTTAAAAAATTACAGGTCTGCGCTGCTGTCCCCAGAGAAACAGCTCAGCTGACAGACTGCCATCAAAAAAGCATATGTGACTCCGCTTTGCTGGGCTTGCTGTCCACGGTGTCACCTGCCTGTGAAGAAAAGTGCCTAAATTTCGTCAGTCACAAAGCAATTAACGAAGGGCTGAAACTGAATGTTTTAAGGGCTGGCTGACTCAGATCTAAGGATAGAAACTTGTACCTTATCTGACTCGCTTGGCACAATTGGGTTGAAAAAGTCTTCACTTCACAGGTTTGGGGCAGAGTTGTTCAAGAAACAAGTAATCCTCCCTGAAAGCTTTTTGATGAATTTTTTTTTTCTTCTGTCTCAGTGTGGCACATGCATGAGAAAAAGAAAACCTACAGGATATAATAGAGACTCCAGTGAAGATGATGATGATCGTTAAATTATTATTGACATGTAGTCTCAATGAGCTACTTGATTCTCCCCATCTGAGTAGGATTTCAATAATATTGAGCTACTTTATTTCTCTTACCCTGAAAACTTGAATTGCCCTATAGACAGTAAATAATGTATCGGTTGGTGAGATGCCTCATGTATCAACAATTAATGAAACTGCACTTACTGCAGGCAGGTGAGTCTTAACATTCAAAAGGAATTCCTTCAGTGTGAAAAATGCTTTTTTTAATATATATTTCTTATGCGGTGTGAAAAACTGAGAGTTTGTTTGCCTGGAAACAGTTGAGGAATCATGGCTGGAAAGGCAGGATGCAGATGTGCTAGGGGTGTGCCAGATGCATCTCATCATAAAGCTGGGCAGTGGGTAATTTCTGTTAAGAAGAAGGTTTGGTAGGATGCTTTTTCCTTCCCTATTTCTCAGGTAAAAGAATTTAAGGTTAATGAGTTTGCAGGAATGAGCACCGTTTAGAACTCCTATCATTTAATATTACAGATTCTTAATTTCCTAGTTCACTGGACTTTTCTGTCATGTAAGCGGTGAGTTGCTATCAGTGAATGCAGGTAGGAGTTTCCATGAGGCATCTGCAAAAATTTAGAAGCTCTATGATATAGCTTGAATCAAAATGATGATAAAGCTTTGAAAGATGCATCCTTATTTCAATGCATAGTGCATCTGCCTGTTAGTCATACTGAAGGTGTTTGGAGCACGTGTTGTGACTACTATATAGTCCATGTGCTTGCTACCTTAAGGAAAGCATGCTTCTGTTTGGGCAGTTTCTGGTATGTTTGCACTGTTAAAGGCAATTTCTTGCCTCTATGGCATGGCAGTGTGCTCTCAAGGATTCTGTGTCATGGTTTTAAGGTGCCTGTGTAATTTAAGCTAGACGGTTGGGAGAAAAAAAAACCATCAAAACCCTCCCAAACCAAACTATATTTGTTTGCTTTAAAATACAGTTTAACTTGCAAGCTATTAAACTTGAATGTAAATGGCTTGTGTGTGGTAGCAGTTCCAAGTGCCATGTGTCATGGCAGCCCTCCTTCCCCCCGCTGGCAAAAACAAGCAAGATTACGGTTCTGCTGGTATGTGGCAGGCCCCTCAGCAAAGCGAAACCCGAGTGTGTCTGTGCTGCTAGCAATAACCAGGCAATTTTTGTTGACAGGGTTTGTAGCTAACATTCCTGTAAGGCAAAAAGCAAAACAATTTTTCTGTCATACTGTGCGCACAGAGACAGCCTTTTGTTAGCTGCAAATGCCAACTGAAAGTGTCTTTCTCTTAAAACCACAGGTCATCCTGTCTTGAGTTTAAGAGAATAAAGGAAAAAGTGCCAGGGCATCTTTGACAGTGCAACGGTGCAGTATGACTACCTAGCTGACTCTCATTTATGGGCAAGCAGTTGTTGCAGTATAAAGCTAGGTCACGATTTTCAATTTTCCTAACACCTTTGGTAGTCAAGGAGAAGGGAAAGGAAGATTATACATTATGGACCTTAAACATATTACAGAATCAGAACAGTAGGGGTTGGAATGGACCTATGGAGATCATCTAGTCCAACTCCCCTGATAAAGCAGCCTAGAGCAAGTTGCACAGGAATGTGCCTGAATGGGTCTGGTGTATCCCTAGAGAAGGAGACTTCACGGCCTCTCTGGGCAGTCTGTTCCTGAGCTCCATCACCCTCAAAGTAAAAAATCTTTTCCTCATGTTTAGATGGAACTTCCTGTGTTCTAGTTTGTGCCCATTGCCCCTCGTCCTGTCACTGGGCACCACTGAAAAGAGCCTGGTCTCACCTTCTTGACACCTGCCTGTTAAATATTTGTAAGCATTGATCAGGTGCTCTCTCAGTCTTCTCTTCTCCAGGCTAAACAGGCCCAGATCTCTCAGCCTTCCCTCATAAGAGAAACACTTCGGTCCTCTGATCATCTTTGCAGCCCTTTGCTGGATTCTCTCCAGTAGTTCCTTGTCTCTCTTGAACTGGGAACCCCAGAACTGGACAGAAGACTCCAGATGTGGCCTTGCTATGGCACCTGCTGGCCACACACCTCAAAATACCCCTGGCCTTCTTGGACTCAAGGGCACATTTGTGGCTCATGGTTAACTTGTTGTGTGCCTGGACTCCCAGGTCCTTCTCCCCAGAGATGCTTTCCAGCAGGTCAACGCCCAACCTGTAATGGTGCAGGGGGTTATTCCTCCCTGGGTGCACAGTTCCTATGCTTACTTATGAGGATGTTAAGGAAGAGAGTGTCAAAAGCCTTGCTTTTGAAATATAAGGCACATATTTTGATATAGGATTCTTCCTTATGCTATTTATTGTGTGTTCTAGTTCAGAGTCTGTTTGATACTGATATCTAAAATATTGTACAAGTTTTCTGAATACAAGACAGGTAGCAGAATATCAAAGTAAGCCTTGACAATCAGGTTTCTAAACTGCTTCCTGTCCTACAATTACTCCTGGGGAGAATCTGACTGAGCAAAAATTTTCAGTGAGAACAATCGGCCACTGGAATAACCTCCCCAGATAAGTGGTGGATTCCCCAACATTGGATACATTTAAGATTCATCTGGACAAGATGCTCGGCCATCTTATCTAGACAGGACTTATACCAAGAAAGGTTGGACCAGATGGTCATTGAGATCACTTCCGACCTGGTATTCTATGAATCTGTGAAATTTAATTATAAACATGCAGCTGCCTGACAGTCTAAATTCAGCCATGTTGCATGGTGGCTGCTTAGTTAAAAGTCATTTATACCAGAAGTCACAAGTAATTGCTAAATCCTTTTTTTAAAAGTGATCATTAATTCCAGTAATAAGCCACATGAAGTATCTTGAGAAGAGTGAGGAAGTAATTGAATGGCAAAGTTCTTCAAATAAGTCAAGATGTTAATGACCAGTGACATCTGACAAGGAAATTGGCAGTGTGTTAGAAATAAATTGAGATTTGCTCTTAAGTGGGTGAAATAGCAAGTATATCAAAGGCTGGTTTTTTTCCTAGGAGTTTTGTCATTCTTAAAGGACAGTATTAGCTCATTTTGCTTGAAGAGGGTCATGTGTTTTAGGATTGCGATTGCGTAGGAATTTAGGAAGACTTGTGTCCAAAAGTTTTGGGTTTTTTCCCTTAAATTATAATTTAAGATTTTTATGTTAATAAATATTCCTCACTTAGAGCATCACAGTAACAAGAAAAACATACCCTACATCTTTAAAAATCATACTCTTTACAGTATGACTGAATGGTCTGGATCCTGTAACTAAAAATTATGGGTTTTGTCCAATCGGTTTGTTTTCCATGGCGCCTGTAAACCTTATCCAGATATCATCATGAATAAAGTTTTCCACATAAGTCTGAACTCTTTTGTGATATTTGCAGCACAAATGCTGTACTACTCAGAACTGAGTTTTCTCTTCATTGTTTTAGGCTTAGTTTGTCTCTACTGTCAACATCCCTAGTTTTCACTGACTCAGCAGGTTTTTTTTACCTCTTAGTCAATTTTATTTCTATTCCAAATCACTCTTGCTTGGTTCTCTGTGAACGACTGAAAGTTGTTTGGTGGTATTCAAGTTGAAGTTTGCTTAGAAAATAAGGTATTAAAGTAATTACAGGGTTATAACTTTGCATGAAGAGTTTGATGCTAAGCCAAGTTGTATATAAGCAAAACTACCTGCTGCTCCATCATATGATAAACATCACACTACTATGGCTGTCATAATGTTTGGACTCTTACTCACCATTTGAGAGTAGTTGAGAATAAAAAATGCTCAGATCTCCAGAATTTTGACCAGTTCAAGGATAGCAGAATTGTTTTCTTTGTGCTGAGGTGCCTTTTTGTTTTTAATATCTTACGCTTGTGCCATTGTTGCTATTCCTTGATGTTAAGGAACTTTATGGAAGAGGGTAACTAAGAGAGCCTACCAATGGGAAAGAATGGGAGGGAAAAGAAGTAGCAGTAGCAAGCTTTAGATAAAGACTGCAGAATGTCTATAAACAATTCAAACTCCTCTTTTGTCATGAGTCTTTCCTCCATCCTAAGTTCAAGGAAAAAACTCTTATAGTCATTGGGGACTATTCCTTACATCTTATATTCTTAATTTGTGGTGAATGAAACTTGGGGAAGAACAGTCAAATTTCTGTGCCAGGTGAGAAACCCTTCAAAATCAAGGTCGTTGACAATGGTAATACTTTAAGAAAATTCGATGTATCCATGAGCCATTCGCTAAGTACTAGGAAGCTGTATTTTGGAGCAGTAGTGAGAAGCAGAGACCAGATCCTGAAGAGTACTTGCTGGCAGACTTTCCTTTTTGTTCTACCATGAGGGAAAAAAATTACTGGTTTGTATGATAAGTTATATGAATTGCATAACCTCTTTTTCCAACACCTTTCTAAGGTGATTGACTGGAAAGCTGTCATGAGTACATGCCTAGGCTTGAATTTTCAAGAGCAGCCTATGCTTCTCATCTTAAGCTCAATGAAAGGGTTTTCATTAATAAGAATGTGGACACGGTGAGCATGGACACCACGGATAAACACTAAGACCTTAATATTTGCCTTAGTGAAAGGAAATGTGCTGCTTTAAATAGACAAAAAAAAAAAAACCAAACCCCGAAGTAAAACCTTGTCTGACAGCTCTTTATACAGTTCTTTACTACAGTATGATTCATTTGTGCTAAACTAAGGAATATGTAATTTTGTTTGGTTATAAAAATGAAATATGCAGCTTTGATCTATTACCTGGATATAATTTTCTTTAAAATACATTAAGGTATTTGCTTCTCTTTCTTTTTTAAAGTATTTCAGATACAAAACCCAATAGTAGTGTTATAACCATCGCATAAAGAAAATTAATTCAAGATTAATAGAGAAACCCAAAGGAAAACTGAATAACATAGATGTATAAAAAATAATTGTGTATTGATTTTTTTTTTTAACCTCTGGTTTAAATACACCGTCTTGCCACCATAAGGCTTCAGCAGAACTATGTGTGTGTTTAGTCTGGCTATTTATAAGAAATAATTCTATAACAAATATTGAGGATGTAGGTAGGATTAGGAGAATAAATTAAAAAAAAAAAAAAACAAAACAATTCATCTCAAGATTTTATCCTAAGACAGATTTTATTAACTTCACATATGAGCGATGGTGGGGGAGGGACACCTAACAAAAAACTGTTAATCATCTGCTTGAAAGTTCTGGAGGGAAGCAAAAACATCATCAGTTGGTTCTTAGTGGCACTTCCAACTAACTCAGAATGAGGTTGTGTTGAAATTCTCACTGTGTCTAGCTAAGGGCTATTTGAGAGCTACCTGGCTTTCTACATACCGTCTGCAATGGTTTCAGGAGTTAAAACTTGGCAAGCAAAGCTGTTAGAGATGCTACACACAGAATACAAAGAGGCTTACTCTCACGTCAGCATTGGTTCAGCCAGGCTAAAGGGATCACAAATACTGGAAGTTGGCAGTTGTGCATAAAAAAGTTGATGTCCAAATAGGAAATGGCAACTTCAAAAGCAGTGCCTAGGAAGTCAAGCGTGTCTCATAAAACTGGATGCAGTCTGCATCTTTACCCTGTTTGTTTTTTAGGTAGAAACAGACTAGCAAAGAAATTGCATTTCTGTGACAGTCATAAAATACTATAATGCACCTGTAAAGAGATTATACATTTAGAAGTGTGTTGCTGTTACAAACAGGCTCAAGTCATAGAGATGACTGGAATCAATACTGAGAGCTGCGTCTATGCCCTGATGTTAATTTGCTATCAGTGTGAGAATATTGATTTCTAGAGAAGTTGGAAGGCTATGTCACAGTAGCAGTGGAGAATTAGGTGAAATCTTTTAACTCTGGTTCTGAATTCTATTTTTCCAAATCTAGATTGTGAAAGTTGGTCTCAAATGGATACTCTTGTGCTTGCTTGGTCCAATGCTTTCAGTACAATGGTGAAAGAGACATCATCTCTGAAATATCAGTGGATTTGCTCCCCAAAGTGGCCAGGGAATGTACTGTCCTTTTTGTTGAGCGCAGATCAGAGCAGCGCTTTCTCATTGACAAGCAGTTCCTTTGGTGTGCCTCTTCACTTCCCTGTGTGGTGATGCCATGGCTGCTTCTCTTTTAGTCAGAAGTCCAGTCAAGTTTCCTACCCAAGTTTTGAGTAGGTCTGTGGAGATAGGTGGTCCACTGTATTATTTAAATGTAAACATAAACTGTGCTTTGGTGGTCATTTTCTGTATTACACTTTCTTTTAATAAAATCTCTTACAATTTTAAGATGCCTGCAAAATTCTGATGTGACTTCAGTTTTTATGAAAATACTTTCATCATGCAACCCAGAAGTGACTTTTAATTTGATATTTAGAAAATACTTATAGGGAACCAGTGCAGTTGCCCATGTTAGTCAACTGAGGCACAGCTGTAGCTAAAGAATGCTTTTACAGTTGGTTTTTTTCTGTGTTTAGGTGAAGATTCTGGTAACGCTTCCTTCAGCTTAACTTTCCTTCTGCATAGACTTCGTTTCTCTTAACATCCTAGCAAGTACTTTGTATTTACAGTCCAACTAAACAGCTGGGTTTATTCAAATCTGTCTACAGAGCAGACATAAAATGGAATTATTTTCATCCTTCAGCAGTTCCAGTCTTCCGATAGTGTCATAGCAATACAAATGGGGTACTTGCACTTTACTATTCAGTAAAGGCTAACTAAGTGTGTTTGAAGTACTCTAAGGTTGAGTGACCTTCAATGACTTGTGCATATAGATTATCAAACATCATAGTTGAACTAACAGACCATGAACACTGTCCGATTTCTTTCAGGCTAAATAGTGCAGATAATCATAATTATTCTGGGTGCCAGGGTCAAAAGAACTGCTCATCACTTCTCTGGCTTACTGAAGAATCTTTTAAAGTACTAAATGATACATCATCCCTGTCAGTGTGTTGTAAAGGAATTAAGTGAAGCAAGTTCTAGAAGAGATTTTTTTGACAGCACGTATCTGATATGTCTCTGTCCTTTCATTCATATCTCCTCCATTTTTTAAATGCAGATTACCAGTCTGTCACTTGGATGCATTTTTCTGTGGTGAGCAAGTTTTCACCTCTAGTGGAATTTTCTCTGTTAATCTAAAAGGACAGTTTAAAAAAGTGGTTAATTAATGCATGAGGTCTGTTCACTGTAGATGAACAGCACTGCCATGTTTTCCAATTTATGGAAAAAAATGGGTACAATTGGAGTACTTGGGAAAATAATACCTTCTAAGCTGTTACTTACTGTTTCTGAAGTCTCATTAGTATTTCACTGAGATGCTTCAAAAGAACGTATGAGTAGTTTTAGATATGTATATGCATGTATAACTACATATACGTACTGTCAGACCCCATGTAACTATATGAAGGAATTTATGCTTTTAAGGTCTTCCTAAGGCTAATATAGAAAGTTTAGAATGGAGTCCTTAATTAAATGTACTATAGGAATGGAACAATGGAATGTACCATAGGATTGGATCAAAAGGGATAGTTATAAAACAGAAGGATGAAGCCTAGAGCAGCAGTAAAATGTTACACTGCTGCCAAATGAAAATCTGAAGGCACAGGTGAAATCACAAACTGACTGGCCAATTCTTTTAATGTGTATTTTCTGCCTCCTGAGTTGTGGCATGAGTACGACAGAATCAAGGTATGCAAAAGTCTCTCTGGCGAACCTAAAATAAACACATAAATCAACATTTAGGTGAGTGTACTTAAAGTACCAAGAACATTAAATTTGTGTGAACTGAAAGTATAAAAGTAATAACCATGAGTCTAAAGGCAGAAGTAGAACAGAGGGTAACAACTATGTGTACAGCAG
>NW_010419457.1:26012-34042 GCF_000710305.1 Buceros rhinoceros silvestris | reverse complement strand
AATCGTTACATACTTTACTTGCACATCTGGATAACGCATGCTACAATCCTAGATAAACTGCCAAAGATAATTGTTCTTCTGAATGAATAAAATATATCATGTTATGATTACAACTCTAGTTTAAGAAAATAACATGCCATCAGTATATTCGCTGCAGTGCTCAAATGCTCTGATGGCATGAAGTGTATCCTGTATAAACTGTGAACCTTATTTGAAAATACAGTTGGCAATTAAAATTGGCATTTGTTGGGCCTCCAGCTGGTGAGTGCTGTTTTGCTGACGTGTGACATCACTCCTGATGCCCACAATATGATCGCTCATTGTCAGACTTTCTGTCAGGTCCTCACTATTCCAATGCCTCAGATGTTGCAATCCCTAAAATGGTACTGGACAACAGAAGGTTCTTGAAGGCTTCATTTCACTGTTTATGCAGAAAAGGATTTTCCTCGCTCTGAGAATAATCTTTATTTTACTCAGTAATGATCATGACTTTCAGTTCAGTGCAGAAGTTAACCAGTCTCCTGTATCTACAGTGACAGCTGCTTTTCTAGAAGGGCTTGCATGTCACCACAGAGTGAAGTGATTGGTCACTGTAGTGTAACGATGCTGCATTAGAGTTGTCCATAGACAACACAATATTAATGACAGTGGGTCAGGTTCTCTTGTGTGATCTGGCTTGCTGATGGCTCTACTTTGTCATAAAAGGACTAGATTATTTTGGCCTAATGAGTGTCAGGTGCCTGCAAGAAAATGTTGTAAGCAAGAGAGAATCTGGTTCTGCGTGTCTGTTTGGGTGCTAACGGACCCGTGACTAGCTTATTGCAGAAATGAGAGCCTAAAATGAGACAAAGCTTCCCAAACAATGTGGAATGTCATTTTTAGAATGCAGTATGTGGGGGGAGGAGGGGGGGGGTTATAGTTTCAGGTGACTTAATATTATGTTTTAATTTCAGCAGAGTTTCAGAACAAATTTTAAGAGTTCTATTTTAAAGACTATTAATAACTTGGCATTGAACTTATTTGTTCAGTGGGTGACCGTGGTCCAGCCCCTCCCTATTCCCTATTATATAAGCATGAAGTAAGACAGTTTGTGCTTCACAGTTCTTGCAGTGTAAGTTGTTATTGATCAGCTCTGAACACAAAGGGTCATCTCGCTCTTTACCTAATAGCTTTACACTAATCTTTTCTAGCTTATATTGACAAACATTAAGTAAAAATATGAAATAGCAAGCTCTGGATAATTGTAACGTTGCTGTTTAAATAGTATGTCTGCACCCTTAGTGAACTCTTCTGGTTATGGAGTTTTTCACCTTCATAAAGCTGTCCTTGAAGCAAGTAATAACAAAATTACCCCCTCAGACACACTGTAATATTAAGTGACAATAATAAGTTCTTGCCAGAAGGGGAAAAAAGTCATGGAAAAGACCACCGATTGCAAGTTCTTTTAAAGCCTTCAGTGGTGCCCTGATACAAATATGAAGAATGAGATAATTACACTGGCTTGAAGGTTCCCAGTGTAAACAAATCTGTGTAATGATTAGCTGGGTTCTTAGCATTAGAACAATGACAATACCTATTTTATAAGCTAATATTTTTAAAGTAACTTATTTATGTGAAGGAAGCACACAGCAGAAATCAATTCTGGTACATTAACTGTTTCAAAATATTGTGTTATGATGGCAGGGAGGAAAAGGAAAAATTAGTGAAGTTTGAAGGATCAAAATTTTTAGATGAAAAGCTGTGAAACGTCTCTAGTAGGCGCAGGCAGTACGCATACCTGAATACAGTCAGATCACTTGGTACCCAGGCTTGTCATGTGGAGTTTGCTGTCCCCCTCAGCTTGCCACTTAACTCTGACAGCTTCCAAATGTGCAAGGGGATTAGCAATATATCATGCAATCACTGCTGAAGCAATTGGAAGAGGTAAGGTGATGAAATGAAAAGCAAGGCTATGCAAAGTTGTTTTTCTTTACATCATATTAATTGAGTCATGTTAGAAATTCTTATGTAGATATAAGAGGAAAGGTAGAGAACTTGAGAGTAGAGGCAAGTGCCCTGAACACATTCCTGTTCAAATGAAAGGCCAAAAAGGGGAAATGAGGGCAAATGAAAGGGGAAAAAAAAAAAACCCGCACATAAAAATCAGTCTCCTGAGTTTTTCCCCTACCTATATATGTGTTGCTAAAGTGACGGATGTCTAGTAGAAATGAATAAAACACCAGCGGTGAAGAGTGGAAAGATGCAAAGGCCTGAAGGGAGGATAAGTTTGTCTTTTTCAGAACACTTCATGTGTTCATTATTTATTGCTGCCAATCGTGGCTCTTGATGCTTTAAGGATGTTGAGGATACTCCTCAGGTCATCTGGACAATCCTGCAGCCTGATACAACAGGAAAGGTTCACTTCTTCAGCCAGTGTGAGGAACAATGGAGAAACACAAAAAAGCAAACCGGCATGCATGTCTCTTTAATTAAAAAAATAAAACAAATGTTATTGTTGTTCTGAATGAAAGCAATATATCATGATATGTTTACAGCTCTATTTTTAAGAAAACAACAAGCCACCAATTTGTTCAGTTTAGTGCTATTACTTCCCTGGGACATTTAGTCTTAATGATATTGACAGCAGCCTTTTATATTTAAAACGAAAATTAGTGACCCCATTAGAATCAAACCTGCTATTTTCATTAAAAGTTGCATGTGTCAAATAAAAATGAAGCTTTCTCTCTGGGCTGTTGTTTGTTTTCAATACCTGTAAACAAAGAATGGCATAAGACTCTCTATCTTTCATTGATTTTTTGGGAAACTTACCCTGGTGACTATAATAATTAATTAGACTCCAATAAAAGGCACTTAAATTGTTTAAAACAGAAGTTGCACTTTGTTGATTTCAATTAAGCTTACATAAGCTTGTACACATGGGGACTTTCAAGAGAAAAGTGAATTTGCTAACCTGGCAATTTTTCTTCAAATTCACATGGGACTAATCAGAATTACATTGATTTGCTCGGATTAGCAGCTGAGAACTGAAACTTCCTTACTTGAGCTACTTGGAAGGTGAAGGTTTCTTGATGTAAAACTAGTAATTGCCTTTTCATAGCCAAGGATCTGCATCACAAGTAGAAACTCCTTTCCAAACCAGGCAATCTTTCAGCTACTTGTCAGGCCAGCAGCAGTAATGTTTGTTTTCCAGAACCTGATGTCTGCTGGACTATTAGACACTACAAACGAGTACTGTGTCTTTAATTTGTCTTGCATTTTATCTCAGCTCCTTACTCTATGTTCCAGTTCCTCTTAGGTGCTTGAAAAGATTACAACTGCAGTATAACTGGATTTTGTTCTTTCCTGAAATGCAGAGAAGCAGGGAACATAAACCTTTTGCTTGCAGAAATAAAAACTCTGTGAGATTCCTTCCTAAAGACCCTGTGCTACATCCCTTTCATGTCATGCTAGGAGGCTGATTTTTTAAAATTATATGTAGAGGACTTTTGCTACTAGAATAGCCACTTGTAGTCATGTGCAGGAGTGAGGTGTTAGTAACAGAGGCTGATCTAGAAAAAACGGAAATGTAAAATGGGCTAAACAAATCTTTTTTGTTATTTTCCTGGCCAGATCAGAAAATCTCCTTTAAATACCCCTCTGAAGTACATGTTCTATACCCAGGATACAGAAATATTCCCTTTGGTTACTGCACTGTAAACTGAAAGTATTGAAAAACATGAGAAGTAGTCATCTTAGTAAGGTAATTTTTTGGCATTGCTTGGTTTGCTTTAAGAGAAATGGCTTGGTAGCAGTACAAAGCACAAATGATGCAGGTAAGAAACTGGCATCACTTGAACTCAGTGAGAACTCAAAGAGCTGGTGAAGTATCCTTGAAACTTATGAGTTTTCTATAAGCCCATAAGCTTTCAGAACACTTGAACCTTCTGAATAACTTTTCCAAAAAGACTTGCTCTTGCACAAAAAAGCCCCAAAGGTGCTACAACCAGACTGTTGTTTCAGCTAAAAGGATTTTTATCTTGTGCAGTTGCTGGCATGACACAGCACGGCATTAGAAACAATCTTCTCCTGGCATCTAATCAGCATATAATTTCAATTGTCTGTCTACTCTTCTTCCGTTCACTTTTATGTGATGCTGTTTTACTCTAGGAAGTTTGGGGTATCAGAATAGAGCTGGGAGCTTTTGCAGGACAAATCCATGGCAATTGCAGGTGTTTACATAGTGTAAGTTCACAATCTGCCATGTGCCTTGTTTAATTAAATGAAAAACTTGCAGGAAACACATGGCTAGTACCCCCAGAGGTGCCTTTTCAATTTTCCAATCAAAGCTGATGAAATTAGAATTGGCTATCAAATCCTTCTAGAAAACTTGCATCATTCTTTGCTCATTTCCTTCTAGTGGCCCCTTGAGAGATGCAGATAGTCTCAGTGCTGCATATTAAACTTTAATTACTGATTTCTGTTATGAGGGTGAGATAACACTTGGACAGAGATCGCTGCATCATGGCTTACAAGCTCCTCGTGCTGAAAAACATACATAAAGTAAAGAAAAAATGAGCTATCACCAATCTCTGTTAGTGCATGCCGCACCTTCGGCTCCATGCTGGGATGCTGCTGCTCTTCTATTAACAGTACATTGTAGATTTTTATTTATTTATAAGTGTCATTAATCTGGTAGGTTGAATGTAATTTGCTTTCTGAAAAAGAGCATATAGGGTTTAGCATCATCCAGGAAGACACAACAGGTAGTTTATGAAAAATATCACACTGTATAACCCCCAACAGCAGTGCTGTTTTATGGGGTTTGAAGCACTTTACTACTTACACTGCATAAAGGAGAAATTCCTAAATCAACATTGCTTGACTTCTTTACTTCTCTTAATGAAAACTCCTATGATTTCAGGCAAATTGCTTGTACCACTGCCTGCCTGACTTGGAATCACTTTCAGTTCTGTGCACAATTATCACACAGGCTTTAGGATTGTGATAATCTTGCTAACTTAAGTGAGTCTAGAGATTTTACTTAAAATGACTACGTATCTGCCAGACTGGAGCAGGTACAGGTGGGTATACAGAGATGAGGCAGCATATCCTAACCAGCAGATGAACATAAGTAGGGAAATGACAACATTTATGCTAGTGTTTTAGTAAGTTTCTACTAGAATTCTCTAAGAATTATAACAGGGCACAGATAAGAGGTTTGCACTTCTACAGAACAAGGGCAGTACAGTATTTTCTTTCTATAATACCTTCCTTTTGTTGTTTGTGTTATCCATCTCCTCTGAATTTGTCTAACTGTGCTTCAGCCTACTCCATTGTTCTCCTGCCTTTCCGATGAGACCTGAGTGGACTGTCAGCGTGTTTGTGTTTGAATACTCTACAGTATATATATTCTTTGAGAAGTTTCTTTGTTCTAACTTTCTATGCTTTCTTCTGTTTAATGGGATGTTAGATTGGGGCGAGGGTGAGGGAGGGCATGTGCTGTGTTGTTTTTTCTGGACATCAGGATAAGGCTTGGGTTTATTTCTAAATTGCTATTTGTTTAGACTATTAAAATTGTTTCATATTTTTAACGTCTATGTTTTTTGGTTTTATGAGTAGTAGTTAGAAAAAACAGGTTTGAAACTTTAACAGTAGATGTGGGTGCATAGTTTTAAAAGTGATTAAATACTGCTGAAAAGAAATGTGTATTTTATACAACAAACTAGTAGGTTTTCCATTTGCTAAATATGCTGTATGTTTGCTTTTAATTGTGTAACCCCAAATATCACACTTGTCTTCATTAAAATTTATTAGTTCACTCACTCAAAGAAATTCTTCTAACTATCCCAAATAAATATTCACTGTTGTTTTCTGTGAAACTAATTATCTCCTTAAAGCTAATGCTTTTATCATTCATTATATACTAAGCAGGCAAAGTGAATTTCATATTTCCTGGTCTGCCTCTCAATTATATTTTTTTCCTTACTTTTAAGGCAATTCAAATTTACCCAGTTAAAGCATACCAGAAAAGTAAATCATCAAAATAGTGTTATATAATGAGTTGGGTTTATTTATGTACTGGGATGGAGGCAAGAAGCAATTCAAACCAGAAAAATACTTGTGAACTTGAACAGCATAATGAATCACAATAAACTGTAGAGAGGGAGCTTGGATTGTCCCTCTGTTTAGGGACACAGTCAGTCCAAGCATCAATCAGACCTGTGGGCAGCGAGTGTGAGGCTGTTACAGATAGTGCTCCTGCCCAGCAGCTGCACGTCTCTTTTTCTAGTGATCACTCGCTAACATAATGTAACCCTGATATTATGATAATGTGCAATGTACAACAACAAAAATAATCTTAAGGATAGATTTAAAGAGATTAAAATAAAATGAGCTATTGTTTGCAGTCAGTGTTGTGTTAGGTATTCACTGGATGTTCATATTCAATAGGTAATCTGGCCACATTTATATACCATGAGATACTACACGTAATGCTTAAGAGTTACGACATTTGCCCATTCAAGCAACAGCGGAGAAGTAGAGCACAGCTTCTCTTCTGTGTGATCTCTTATGTCAAAGAAAAGGCTTCATCATGAGGCAGGACAAGCCCAACCAACATTTGCTCAATGAGTCTTGCACTATGCCCTGAAGTTGATGAGACTATTAACATTAATTATTCATGTGCTGACAAAGGCTGCTGCAGGAGACACAGAATGAAGACTAATAGGCTGGAATAGAGGAAACTGGATGTGCAGGAGAGCCTGGAGAATGGAATATCTTTCAATATTTTTCCTCATTAGTTTGGATTATTTCCCATAGGGGCAGTGGCACAAGTCTTTGACATCGGAACTTTTCTTTAACTGTGTCTGCAAATTCAAAGCCATGTTCTCTGCATGAGCAGTACTCTGCTCCTGAGCCTTGACCCTTTTGTCAGCTCAGATATGCTTGCCAATTGCAGAAGACTATAAGTCTCACAGATGGACCTCATCTGCCCATGGCATGGTATGGGACAGGGAAGAACTCCATTTCGAATTTTCTGCATTTAAAAAAAAAAAAAATTATAAACTGCTACTCCCACTGTGTTTACCAGTTGAAATCGGTGACTTCCCACTGTACTTTGGACTTCAGACTTCTCACTAAGATGCTGTGACAGGTGGGAGCTTAATAGGAGGCCTCTTTTCTAAACAGAAATGCTATTTCGTTTGAAGCTCAGTAAATGTTGGAGCAGGGGCAGGTAGAGCAACAGATGGGATGCTCAGAGGCAATGCTTTTTTATAAGCCTTCTCTCCCCAGGGACTATATAAAATGCTGATATTTATATTTTTAAGATCTTAGAGCTGTGAAACAAAAGTACACCTTTATCTGTAAATGTGGTTTATGTTTATGGCTATGAGCTAACAAAAGGAGTATCTCCTTTTCATTAAGGTGTCTTGAATTTGTATTGACTTTTTTTATTTTTAGGTTTGCCATTTTACAAAAAATTTAATTACGATTTGATCAACACAGTGATAGTAAGAGTCTGAACTCTTGCTCCAGCTTATGTTACGCTTCTCTTTCCAAAGAGGAGACACGTACAACATCAGGAGTTTTTAAACAAACAACAATAACAAAAAAAAAGTGTAAACTTTTTGACTATTTTTGTTATACATAGTGCTGGAAATGTAAAAAAACCCCAGAATTACTGAAGCTGGTGGTGTTCTGCGTTTATAAAGATTGCAGGAGGTGAACTAAAATGCCATTAGTGCTGTCAGAAAACTGTCACTTAGTTCTTCAGTATGCAAAAAGCCCAGAATCTTCATAATCCTTGTATGTGTTCTGATAGTCATCCAATTCGACCATCGTCTAAGAGGAAAAGGCCCTTTGTATCATTATTAGAAGTGAAACTTGCTATGGTACATAGTCATTCAAAGTTTTTCCATGAATAAGAGTACATTAATTTTTCAATTGCCTACTTATGTGTTGTAGAACAGTTATTTTTAAAACAGTTTTTCTTGAGCAAGTGTATATTAAAAGGCTTCTTGATGTTACTCAAGTGCAAGTTACAAGTGCAC
>NW_010419457.1:19684-25908 GCF_000710305.1 Buceros rhinoceros silvestris | reverse complement strand
CTCTTTCCTCTTAGTGAGCTTGCTCTATAAAAAATTTGCTTTTTTTAAGAAAAAAGTCTTTGTATTTTTGTTTACTACTATCTGACGAGGAAAACTTAAAGCCCAAAATATAGGGTCGTAGTTAGGGTAGAAGGAAAAAGTAGATTTTTAGAAAAGGATTGCTTAAATCAGCTTATTGTAGATGGTATTCTCCCTACAAACATATATTTCTGCTACTAATTTTAATTTTACCCTATTTTGTGTTTTCTTAAAAGTTATGGTATGGTCTCCCGATACTGAGCTGAAGATAGGAAAGGGAAAAGAAGAGGCAGGGGGAGACAGGCACCAAAACATCCCTACATAAAGAAGTTTGTTTACAGATAAATTTATTATGAACAGAAATTGCTATTGCTCCGCAGTAGGTCCTATAGTAGAAGATATTACTCTGGGAAATAAATAATCTTAAATTGGAGATTGTTTTGCTGGTTACTGGTACAACGTTTCTTGAAACTTACTGCAGCAATTTGAAAATGTTAATGGCATGAACCAAGAATAAAGTCATACAAACAAGATGAGAATAATAATACGTCCAGAAAAGCTGTAGTGTGAAGTGCCTTTTCCCCCTCCACCCAACATTTAAAGGTCGTGGTATTTTCACTTCTGTTTATAATGCCTGGATGTCTTTCCCCAGGAGCATGTTGGGGTACAAAAGAGGCTTGATACTACTAGATAGACGAGAGTCCTGTCCCTCAGCTCTAGCTGTGTAGATGTAAAGTTGGACTAGGAGAAGAATTACCTCAGCTCTTGGCCCGCATCCTATTACATGGGCAGGTAGCTTAATTTCTGAGGCTTTTCTTCCAGGGAAGCAATGATGTTTTAAGAAAGTCAAAAGTGTTTGCTCTGTGGGAGTCTGGGTTCAGCACCAGGGACAGCGGCACGTGCCCACCCCGCCAGCCCGAGGTGACCTCACCTTGCTGGGCTGTGACCTCAGCTGCCACTGCTAAGGCGTTAGGTGGTCATATCCTTCTCTCTCTGTAAACTGAACATGTGGATGTGAAGGGAATCTTGCATTCTTAAATGGGTGGGTATATACATTCAGCAGAAACAGGAGAGGAGAGAACAGATTTTTGCTGCTTCAGCCAAAAACTTGATGAAATAATCACTTCAAAGCGCTTTTATTTTTGTATTAGGCATATCAGAACCTTGTATATGTTATTAATTTTTGTTAAAAAAAACTTAGGTGACCTGTGTTCCCAAACCATGTTAGTTAATAATTAAAATGTGTGTTGAATCATGAGCTATTGAGTTCATTCCAGAGAAACATAATTTTCTTATGCTGTACTGCTAAGCAATATTGTTGAAGCAGACATTCAAAATGCTGAGACTTTCTTTAAAATGCTGATTTTAAAGAAATTCTCCTATGATACACTTTTATAATTGTCCTTTGAGATTTTTAAAGCTAATTTTTCAAACTCTTTTCTGCAACTAGATTTTTAATTTTAAAAAGAAACCCAAGAGTTATACAATCATAGGAACCCTAGGACAGAAACTTTCAGGTATTCTGGCACTCAGAATTTTAATAGTTGGTAGGAAAGTGATTAGAAGATAGATACCGATTGAAAAAGTCGTATGTGCGGAAGTCTAAGTACCAGATTGTTTAAAATAACTCTACTTAGTGGAGGAAAATTTAGGGAATACTGCTGGCTGCCATAGATGAGAACAGGATATATTGCACTTGTCTGCATTTAGTTAACTACAATAAAACTGTTGTTGCTACCCTACTCTCTGTTAATGTGAAGTTCAGTGTTACTAGTTTGGCAGAAAGCTGACTGAGCACAATAGCACAACTTCAATGGTTGAGTTCTCTTAGCAAAGAACTCCTTTTCCTCCCCATCAGAGTGGAAGAGTGCCTGGAAGAGAAGACCAGACACCCAAAGAGCTGCTCAGTTGGAGGGGAGGGAGGTCTGGTAAGACTAGTGGATATCTGAGCTCCAAGTTACTTCAAAGTGGCAAACATTGCTTATTGCATGCCAAATCTTACCTCAGAAAAAGACCTTCAGATGAGAGAGGTTGTTTGTAGTTTTTTGGTTGACTGGCTCATCTTTAGAGTTGCTTTCTTTTAAACAGTTCATTTCAAATCCTGTCAGCCTTAACATTTAGCTCTTTTCTTCTTGTTGTGCAAAGATGCTTTTGTGGCTTTCTCCTAGTTAGTTTGAGACATAAAAGTGGATTTGTTAGACCAGAAAGATTTCAATTAACTAAAGTAAATGCCAGAGCTCAGAGATAAAGTTTCTTGATTTGCTTCTCATCAGTCTGGGAAGGTCATAACAAAGAATTTTCAAGAAATAAAACAGATAAAAGATTAGGAAAGAGAGAAATGGATGGAGTTATGAACACAAAATGAGTGTGTGGATTAAAATTTTCACAGGAGAACACCACAAAGAGAAGGGAGAGGGAAATATTTGTAGCTTCTATTATTTGGGGTTTTTCTCCTCATTCTTTAGCATTCAGAGATAGTCAATCCGTTGTGCCTTTAACCAAGCAGTGTCATGTCACAGTCAAATTTAGTATCAAAACCTCTGATTTCTGTGGGAATATATGTATACTTTACAGTAGAGACTTTCTAGTCTTTGGTTTCTTGTATTTTGTGAAGAAAACTGTGATTTAAAGTATATGTAGTTAGTATCAAGCTTTACAATTGAACACATTTGTTCCAACAAAAGGAATTACTGTATTTATTAATATCATGTGATGGGAACCAAAACAAATTATGAACAATTTCATTACATTCCTGTCTGCTCATTTTTCAGCCTTGTTCTGGTTTAGGCTGAAGCTTCCTTGTTTTGGGAAATGGACAAATAGGAATTATTCCATGCAGTGCAATAACTCCGCATTTAATTGGTTAAGAGAGTCAGGTGAACGTAACGTTACATTGGGAGCATTTAAAAGCAGCAGGCCGGGGGAGCGTTGCTCTCTTGGACTCCGGACGCTTCACGGAGGGAGCCCTGCCTTTAAAATCAGCAGGCCGGGGGAGTGTCTCTCTCTCTCTGACTTCCGGCCGGCTTCACGGAGGGAGGACTGCCACGAATCTGCTGGCTGACGACTCGGCCCGACCTGTCGAACGACTAGGCCCGAGACCTGAGGGCCTACACCTCCAAATCGCTGAGGGTTACAGACTTTGAACTATTACTGCCGTGAGTCTCATCTGAAATCGGGTGAGATATCCGGACTCCCAGACGTTCCATGCAGGGAGTTTTCCTGCTGTTAAATTTGCTGCGCGGGGGTTTTCTTCCCCCCCCGTCTCGCCGCGAGAAGAATCTCACTTTCTCTGCCTGGAAGCAGCTGCAAGGCTTTCACTCCCACCTTGTTGCTGCATGCCTGCCAAGAGATTTGACCTTGAACAAGACTGTTTAAAAACTTCTTCTCCTCTTCCCCTCTGCACCTGCTTATCTGAGTCCTCTCTTCTTAGTTTTCCTTTCCGTTCTCAGTTATATATATACATACATATATCTCGTAGTGTATAGTTGTGTGGCTTTATTGTTCATTAAAAGTTTGTTTCAGTTTCCCAAACGCAGACCGAGGTGTGAATTTCCTCTTTCCCCTTAAACTCCTTCTGTCACTAGCAAGACAGAAGGAATCGTTAAGGAATTCGAGGAGTTATTACCTCGGGACCTTGACCCTTAACAAGCCTGTTGAGGTCCCTCTGAATGGCATGTCAGTCATCCACTGTATCAATCACTCCTCCAAGTTACATCTCTGCAAATTTGTAGAGGGTATGTGCTGTCCCATTATCCACGTCATTAGTGGAGACGTTAATTTGGCTTCAGTATCATTCCCTAGGGCTCAACACCAGTGGCTGGCCTCCAGCTGGAATTTGTGGTGCTGGTCACTACACTTTGAACCCAGTAGTTCAGGCAATTTTCAATTCCCATCACTGTCCTCACCCTCAATAGCTGAATCGATAGTAAATCTGAGTAAAGCAATGTTGGTACTGAGAAACAGAAATACCAGTGATGCTTTTAGCTCACTGCTCCTGGGGATAATTGAGGGGAAACATTTAACTGTGTCAAATAGAATTGTATAGATCCTTGAAACACTGAGATGAACTTCTTCACTTTGCAAGATCTCAGCAATATCTGTCGTTTCTGAATAGGGAAGTGGTATAGTACTGTAGACTGTTTCGTAATGTGAAAATGGTATGCAGCTTTGTATGCGCAGGAAATCTCAGCTGAGATTTTGGATATTAATCCAAATGAAAATAACCTCAGAATCACAAAAGATTTGCTCACAAGTTATGGTCGTAAACGACTGCTTCCTTTGAATGTTTTCATTTGGGAAGGTAATATCTTTTATCTCTGTGAAAATGTTCCTGCTATGGGGCGTATCGGAGAAGAACTGGAGAAGATCACTAGCCAGCCAGAAAAGCAATGATGCCATGAACAAAGTATGTTAATAAATGAGTTTGTGCTCGTTAAAGGCTACGACTAAAGCCAACTGGAGCCGTTGCTTTTGATGATCAGGTAGCTTTATAGCAAATCTTACGAGCTTCCACCAGCAATGCAATTTGGAAAATGCTACTCCACACTGCTGCCTTTGGTAGAGAGTCTCAAAACTTCACATGTTATTCAAGCCTCCCAGCTCACTGAGGTACATTATCCAGAAGTAAGGATGCAGAAGCTGAGACAGAAAGTGGGTTTGCTTTACACAGAGAAGTGACAACTGCAGTTGTCAGAGCAGTTTCATTATACGAGCCATTGAGCAGCAGGCCACCATTCCCACTTAGTCTTGGTGAGATCTGGTCAGAGTCAGGAAGACCAAAATGATTAAGAAGCAAAACGAAAAGGTAGAGGAGGCTACCTTATTCCAACCTGAATTAGTCTAGTCATTTAAATTCAGACTTTGCTATTGTAAATGGGTAAAATTAATTTAAATCCTTTTGTATTCCTGTGCTTTAACATACCAGAAAATCAGAGAGGTTAAGACACATATTGGTGATTTGAAAGCCATTAGATGAAAAAGATAATGTTGCAGAAAATACTTTTAATTAACCCTTTGTAGTGCAGTCAAATCCGTAACTGAATCTGCCATGATCTGTGCTGGTGTTGACTGGAAGGTTCAATTACGGATTTGCCTGCACTACAAAGGGTTAGAAGGGTGTCAACAAATATATCAAAAATCCTCATTTCTCACTTAAACACCAAACAGTTTCTTGTTTAAAATGCTATTTAATTTTAAAAAGCCAATAAAAACAACAACAAGAACCCAAACACAATTTGACTCTTCAGAACTATAAAATGTGAAGAATACCTGCAGGCTTTACAGGTTGCTGTGTGAAGTTCTTAAGCATCTGCATAACAGTGTGAGCCACAGATGGAAAGGAGCACCAGAATGATATTTATATTGCCTTTTTTCATTAGTTGCCTACTTAAAACTCATATTAGAAAAAATCTGTAGGTTTGTTCTATTATATTCACTCTGTAGAAACCAGCTGATTTTGTAAATTAATTTTTGGTTTAATAGATTGCACTTTGCAAGAGAACAGAGAAACTATTATGATTTTAAGTCAATTTTCTCCATATATGTTTTAATACTTTGAGTTCCATTAAGATTTAAAAGTAAATAAGGGTTGCTATATGCTAGAGTCTTTTGAATCTGGTACAAGGACTCATCCTTGGCTCTTTCAGTGCCAGTAATCTGGTTGGTCATGGAAATTAATTCAACACCATACTAATTCCTGCTTTTGAATTTCTTTGTGGTTAACATTACAGGAGCAAATTATGTTTGCTGGATAATCAGTTCTAAAATTAAGAGAATGTGGTATTGATCGTCATAGTGCTGGCTACAAAAATAATCATGGATGCATAGGAAGCGTTGTGATAAATCTGACGTCAACATCTAGACTGAAGAAGAGAGTAGAAAGAGCATGAAATTCTCGCAAATTTGTTTAGGTTGATGCGTAGAATGAGAACAAGTGTCCATTTTTTGAAAAATTCAATCTGAGCCTTTTAAAAGACATGGATAAAGTGTAATAGTTTGGATCTGTACAGCTCCCAGTTGCATGTCTGTGCTCTTCGCCATAGAATGCTATGCTATTATGGTGCAGGACTTCCAGTGAAAGTAGGGAATGTGAATTTTAAGTGTTACCTGAACTATTTTTACAGTTGCTGTTTCTACATAATATTGAGGGGGGTTTGTTCATGTTGTTGCTGAGAAAAAATACCCAACTATTCACTCAACATTCCTGC
>NW_010419457.1:8139-19596 GCF_000710305.1 Buceros rhinoceros silvestris | reverse complement strand
TCCTGCTCTCCAGTGAAAGAGGCTGTGGTTGAGAAACCAAATGTTACTGATGGCTTTGTGCTGCTAAAATGCTAAGATGCTAAAATGGTCTCTCCTGGTTATGGAACAGTCCAGGTTGTTTAGTTAACTCCAGGGTCTGAAGGGTTTGGGAAGTTTGAAGCTGTCTCCATGTTTTGAAGTTCTGATAAGCAGTGCTGAGATTCTGGGCCCAAAACACCTTATTTAGCTTTCTACGTTCCATATTGCATATGGGAATTTCTCTTTCTGAAGAAGTGCAGCTAGCCTGTAACAGAAATTTTGGTGGGAAATTGCTACAAAACAAAATACAGGAGTTACTATTTTGGGTGTAGTGTTTTGTTTGAGACATATGGCATAAAATAGTTCAGTAACAGCAATATAGTGAGAGCAAGAGTGATGTAAAGCAAAATGTCCAAAATACGCTACTAATGGCTGACACAGATTTTCGTGCTGTCGTGTGCCTTTTTCCCCTGCTACTTTTTTTTAGCACCAAATGAAAGTTTAAGCTTGAATTCATCTTGAAATCTCAGTGTTTAAGTTGTTCTAACAGTCTCTAGGCATATCCGTAAGCTTTTAGAGGCAGAAGTGAGCAGAAATATAAACCTAGTACATGAAAAGTGACGAGATCAGTTGTGTGGTCTAGTATTATGCAGCTATTTTGAGCTCTAGTAGTGCATGCTAGGGAGACAGCTTAATGGCACATGGTCATAATTTTCATACATTTCCAACAAAGGTCTGTATTTTGAAAGTTCAAGAGGCCTGTTCTGTTTCATTATAAGCATCCTGTTTTAGAGTAAAATACAGGACAAAAAAAATGCATCTCCTCATGCTGCTGAAGTGCGTATTATTGTCGTTTAAGCTAGTGCCTTAACTGCCTTCAGTAAACTTTTCTATATCCCTTAATCCATTTGCTAAAAACTTGGCTACTTCAACAGCGTTCTTCAGAAATGAAAACAAAATTTTGACCAGAAATTATTCTATCGAATACAAATTTTTAACATTTTTATAGTTATGTGGAAATGATTTTCCAAATGTCGTTTAATCCCAGCTTTGCTGGGAAATTAAATGGAATAAAAGCAGTGGCTGTTCTCACAACTACAGTGGGGTGGTAAATGTTCTATGCAGATGTGGATATTTCTTTCTGTATTCAGTTTATCCTTCTCATTTCTTTAAGGTCACCCTCTCCTTAAAAAATTCCCCCTTGCTGAAGGACACCTTGCTGTCTTCTTACAAAAACTGGCATCTGTCCAAGCTTGACAGCATTTTGCTCACTGAATGGGGGTGCCTCTTTTGAGGGAGCCAATGCACCTGTCAGCAGCGCCAGACTCTCATAGCCAACACTTGACTGGATTGATTTTTTGGGATGTGAGTAGTAGGCAACAATGATGTGTCTATCCTTCCCTGAGTCAACAAATAGAAACTCCCCTTCAAACTCTTACACATCTGATAATCTTCTAATCTTCTAGTGATTTTCCGATGTGGTTTACACTGCCACAACTTAACTGTCAGTACAGTAAGTGTTAACAAGCAAATTGGCTGTTTAATGGAACTCTCATCTCTGGGCAGTAAGTAATGTGTTTAGGGCCCTGGACTGTGTTTTAGAAGACAAAGGAGGGCTATTAGACTCAATTTGTGCCTTGCCCACCCAAGTGAGCAGGTAATGATGCGTGGCAGAGAGTGGAGCTTCTATTTGTTATCCCTTCCATTTGTTTTCCTAATGCACCAGAAATTTGAAATTCTTCACATTCTGTTCTCTTAGAAGAGGAAAGCATTTGACCAAAGATCAAGATGTTATTCAAGGTTTTGAGTTGTCTAGCTTTGTTGAATTACAGTTTTGTTCATAATTTCTGGAGGAAAAAGTCTGACTTTCCGTAATCCTTGGTATCATACAGCCACTCAAAGTTCTGCTGCATCACTGTTTAAATTAGTTAAGCATATAATTTTGATCATCATGTTGAGCAGGGCTTAGATGAGATTTTAATAGCCACACCTGTACAAAGTGTTCTGGTGCAAAACTAGGTATCGAAAACTGCATAACTGATCCTTTTCTGGTCAGCTCATCTCCATTAAACTTCTTTTAAAGGAATTAATCCTTGAGGCACAGAACTGCTATAATCCTCGCTATGGAGGTGATGATGACTTCTGTTTGGCAGTGTCCTAGAGATACTTCAGTTCATGCTTATGAAAACTCCTATTTTCCGTTATCATTAGGCCTTCAGAATGGGTTCACATACTCTGTTTTGGGTAATTACATTATAGGTAGCCTTTTGCTACATGCCTGAGACTCAGGATGCAAAAACCTAGTTGCTGTGAAGCCATGGTTACCTCAGAGACAAGATGTTTGTGTAGAAAATCTAGCGAAAACATAGATTTCATGGATTCCTCTAGATCTCATGAGTATGAGGGGAAGACAGTTAACTTTCCTGACTAACCACTCACAGAGCGTGCATAACCAGCCATAGTTTTTAAACCACAGATGAAAACTGCAAATTCAAACAAAAAACTTTGCAAGTATGTTGTTGATGTTCCTGAGCAAGTGGTGTATTACCCCCAGTGGTGTCAGGATGAGTACCAACGTGCAGCACAATGCATGCACTCCTACACCCACAGTACTCCCTCATCCCACTCAACCAATTAACAGTAATTAGGTAATTACAGTCCATAAAAGTCTTTGAATGATGAAGATCTTGCTGCTCAGGACTCAATAGCCCTTTTTAACATATTTATTATGCTTTTTATTTCTGACCACAAAGGGGAAAAACTTTAAATATTCTCTGTTTTTTGCCATATTCCGCTCATGAAGCGAAGTCTGCAAAAGCAGCCTTCCTCCCAGATGTCCAATATTAGCTCTGTTTTGACTTTAAATGACAGCTAATGATAGAGATAGAAGCTTCTATAAAACACCTTGCATTTGATCACAAAATTTTTATGAGCGTTTCAAAGCAAATGGCATGTTATTTTTATATCTCTGGTAAAAATCTAGCAGTTGTTCTCCATAAGAAAAAATGGGAGGCTTTAATTATATTATGTATGCAGCACATAACACACAAGACCGAATGGTTAGAGTAGATTTTTCATGCAAGGCAAGTAGAGCTCAGATGGTTTGTGGAACTGACCTTTATTGTTATAATTTGAGGGTTTGGGGATTTGTTTGTTTTTTTTTTTAATTTAAAACTCTCTTTTTGCCTAAGAACTTTCCTTCAGCTGTGTTTCTGGAGGAAGCTCAGGTTTTCCTCCCGTCTTTTTTTACTGAATGACACATAGGAGTTTCCATATCACCAAACATTAAGCAATTAAATATGGAAATTGATGTCTTTACAGTCCTATAACAATGAGAGAATGGCTCCTCCAGAAGGTAAACCAGAGCCAAGGAATTTTCCTTTTGGGGGAGAAGAAGAAAATACGTAGAATTCTGTGTATTACATGAGGATGAGAGTGTTCGTTAAAGGGTAATGCAGCCGTCAGCACACTTTAAAAATAAGTTGGCACAACGATTACTATATTATCTGTCTTTTGCTCTTTTTTTTTTTTTTTTTTGCAATCATATTGTCCCTTAGGGTAGATAAACTGTTATGAGTAATGCACTGGTCACTGTTTTCCCAGTGTAATAAAGAGCTAGTTTACATGGAAAGAAATACTTGTTGACTGTTGGAAACTTTATTATCCCAGCCCTAGGATTTCAGATGTATGCTAAGAGGCCAGCTGGAACTTGGTTTTGATACTTGTACTAAATCTGCTTTCTAGAGAAGACGAAACTTCATGGACATTAGGTGGTTTTCTGTTGCGTGTTGCTGCATTGTAGGCTGAATCAGTCGTCTGTCTTAATACAATGTCATTTACAAACCATTCTCTAGCAGTTTTTTGTAGAGCTATGATGTAACAAATGAACATAATTAAAACAAATTAAGTGGTACCCCAAAAAGGAAGTTAATACGTTTCTCCTTGTTTAATGCAGAGCTCTTATTTACTATTTTTCCAGCAGTGTTAGAAGGACAGTTGCATTACGGTTGTACAATCCTGAAGTCACCAGCAGCAGTTGTCACATTTTTTTTATAAGTCTATTTTGATAATGGGTGGCATTCTTTAATGAGAATGTTGTCAACACAGCTACAGCCCCAGCTGTAGGAGTTGGGGTGGTAAGGATCTAATGATAGGTTGGTGCTAAGGGGGAGATTAGATTAACAAAAATCAATAGAACAGTTCTGTTCTGCGATTTTGTTTATTGTGCTCTCTACTGCCTGGACTGAAAGGTTGATTTTGATTGATGCCTTAGACCACTGCATGATCAAACATAGCTCCCTTTACAGTATATGTCAACAGACTAAGTATTTTGTTACTTTGGGGGGAGATTCAGTTACATGACATACCTTTATGAGATACTAAGTGAATACTGTGATTTCTTTCTCCCCCCGCTAACCGACAGAAGCTGTAAATCCTACAATTCCTTGTGTCAGAGAGAAAATGTTTACACTTTGGGTTTGGTAACTGGTGCTGAGATAAATCAGACTTGGTAGGGAGGATGAGGAAGCCAAATAATTCTGCTGCTTTTGCAGTGATGTGCTTTGAAAGTGACGCCATGCTGTAGTAACAGCAAGAGTAAGGTAGAGGGAAAACAGGATCTAGAAGGAACTTCCAAAGGTGGATTGTCATGTTGCTTTAGTGGAGGTTTATTTCCCTGACTGCATACGCATGTGGAGAAGGCAGAAGCAGATCCATGTTCGTTTTGTTGCGTTTGATCAGGATGGGAAAACCCGCATTTGCCAAAAGGCAAAACACTTTTGGTGGTGGCACTATTTGGTCGTTAGGTGTTTTTCATTAAGCAGCCAGTTCTTTTCTGTAAACTTCAAACTTTTCCAAACAACGATACCCTAATGGCACGAAATGTATTGTACCTCTATTTGGTCATCTTTTTCTAGGAAGGGGGAGGTAGGTAATGTGTTGGTGACCATAGGCCTGTCTTCCTTCCTCCCTTTGGAAAGAGAGGGAACATAGTGGAGAGAGGCTCCACTCAGAGGCTATTTCCAGCTGGCAGAAAGGCCGGCTGGAACCAACATATTGTACAACCAACAGCTCTTGTTGTTCCCCCAGCTCCTCCCCTGTGTTGTCTTCCAGCAGTGAGTTGTCATGTCACTGACCAACACGCCTGCTTTTGAGGGAATAGTGATCCCCTGTCCCCATCCTGCTTAAAAGAAAGGAGAAGTTTTTCTTTGAAGACATAAAGCAGAGTTGTTCCTCCCTACCCACCACTGAAGCAATTTCCTTAAACCTTTTTCTTCAAGTGCCTCAGTTAAGCACCGGAAACTTGACGTTGCCTTCCCATACTGCAAGCTACTTGCTTGAAAGTGGTTCATGGAATCAAATGAAGAGGACTTAGTTAAAGCCTCATTAAACACACAGCAAAAAGATCCCAGTGTTTTGCAGTCCCACTAGGCATATGCTGTAGATTCCCTCCTTCCTTACTCAAGCTCACCTAAGACAAGAAGCCTACTAAGACTGCTTCATCTCTTCCCTTGTAACCCTCCTCTTTGAGCCTTCTTTAATCCAAAAACAAGAATCCTAAGCGTGACTACTCTAGGGCTTCTTTTCCTCTCAAAACTAAGGAGGGGTGGTTTTAAGACCTTTGTTTGTTGTCTGGGAGAGGACTGCTGCGTTGTAAGACCCGACCAGTATGATGGTATTTCACAGTTTTACTGGGAGCCGTGCATCAGTTGTTTAAAAATGGGGTCAGACCAGGTATTTTATCAAAATAGGCCTATTTCAAGCAGACATCGGAAATGTAGTTGTTGCTGAAACGTTAGGACAGTTCAGGTAACTTCTACACTTGTAATGACTGGTGTTCATAAGGTGGTGGTCTTCTTCCCCACTTGTAAAGAGGTACAGAAGTGCATATTAAAACAGAATCATCTTCCTGACATTTCATGCAGACAGTGTCTTGTATTCAGATCTCCCTGGTTGTTTTTAAGGAGAATGAGAAGAAATATATTTTTATATCATTCTAAGTTTGTCTGTTTCAAAATACAGAGCGATTAAAAATTGGGTGCAGGTCTTTGGCTGGGGTTTTGCAGTTCTGTAGATTAAGAAAGCCCATTATTTCTGTAAATGGTAACTTGCTCTGTTTTGAGTTCTGTCCAGTAGATAGTTCTTAATCCATTGAAAATGCATTCTACTGATGGAGCACGGTGCTTATCTTTTAACCAGAATGTCATGGTATGCTCAGACAAGTGACTTAAACAGGTCTGTATTACATCTACATAATGATATTCCTCAAATGAATATAATCCCCCAAAAGAACAAATCATGGTTATATTCAAACACTCTGATAGTTTGTGTTTAAATGAAGGTATTTACACTGTAGGTGAACTTTAAAACTTTTAAATCTATTTTTTTTGAGGGATTGTTTCTTGTTAGTGTAGCTTTTTGGGGGGAGGGAGGAAGAAAATATGTGGCCTTTCTTCTTTGAAAATGCGTTTGTGAAATTGCTGGAATGTTTCATTTTTAGTCTTATAAAAAAGTCTCAACAAAATGCTTCTGGGTTATCAAGATGGAGGATTTGAATAAGATCAAAACAATATTTTTGGAAGAGATATTATAGAAATTCACATTTTTCTGCTTCATTTGGCTTCAAGACTAAATAACCGAAATGGAACTAGATTCTAAATTATAACCATGAAACTGTCTAGCTCTTTTCTGTACTAAAGACTATTTATATGACCCTTGTGCTCTGAAAGATAAAACAGTCTCCTTTATGTGTGAGATGATAATTAAAAGGAAGCAAGCCAACATCTAGGCTTCTTAGCTCTGTATTCAGCAGCCAGCTCAGCATTCCCAGCAGAGGTGTACAAAGCATTACTTTTGACAAACTAAGCAAAAGCAGCTCTTGAAGATTATCTACTTGGTGGTAGAAACATATTTGCATGTTCTGTAGCACAGTGTAAGGATGGCAGGTACAAGAAAAAACACATTCAGCTCATTAAGAGGTTGCTGCAAATCATAAATACATAGTAATATGACATCTTTGTTTCAGCTCTGTTTATTTTTTGTGTAGAATATAGATGCAATCTAGTTAGAACAGGAAGCTTAAACAGATTTAATTTTTTCCTCTAGACCTGAGAGCTCAGTACTTCAAGTAGTACCATATGTTGACTGAATGGCATCATCTCAAGGACACCATTTGCTCTGAGTTAATGAACTGTATTGCAGAGGACAACAGTGTCTTTCTCATTGATGTCCTATAGGAGCTGTTACATTCCTCAAGCCATGTTCAGTTGGCTTCACTGCCAATCTTCCTCTAGCTTTTCCTATGACAGCTCACAACCACCATAGCATCAACCAAGGTGAGCGAACAGCTATTGTGCCCTGTCAGTTCATCTAAAATCTATAGCAAGTTATACCCAGTATATTTTGAAATCCTAATTCCCAGACCTCTGATTTGAGGACTGTGACTATATCTGGTTCTGTTACTGTCACCTGCACTGACAGCATGGATTGTCAGGATGGTTCAAGCAGTCGGGTTTGTGGTCAATGTGTGCAGTTAACATTAATCTAAGTATTTGTGAACAGACTCTTAGGGTAGGACTGCTTAAACATGATTAACAGCAGTTTGGTTAAGTGAGGTAGGGAAACTATGCAGCCAGGATTTCTGCTTGGTTTGTCACCAGAACTCCTACACATGAAAACATCTCAGTATCCGTTACTCCTCCAAGAATGAGAAAGCTCTGACTTAGTCACGTACAAAGAGTGTGATTTAAGAGGAGTGGCAAAGCAATTCGGGGTCTGCTGGTAGAATTCACACCTTGGAATTAGTTATCCAGGGCAGGTGGCTGAGCTCCTGCCCTGGGTCTTGCCTGGTGGAGGTTAAGGTTAAGTTTAGAGCTCTGAGAATGAGAAACCCAAGACATCTGGTGGGAACGGAGCTCAGGAAGCTTGCCAAAAGCAAAGCCATGAAAATTGTCCCCTGTGCAGTCCTTAGCCGTGGATATCAGGGTGTCCCAAGGCATAAGTTGCAGCCTGGGGTGGGGTAGGTGAAAATGGCTCTGGTGTTGGTGACAGTGGGGCCTGCCCCTACCAAAATTTTGTCACTGTCGGTAGTATCAGTCTCAATTCCCTGCCATGTTATGTATGCAGTGAACAGAACTGCCAGCACCAAGCCTGGCTCTGCACAACTGGGGCAGGAACAATGAACAAGAACGAGATGTAAATAAGCACCATAAATACACTGTGCCTACACTGTTGTCCTTAATGCTAGGGGAAGGTTCCCACCAGTTAAAAAGAGTTAAAGCTGCCATTGATCCTAACGAGTCCCCCCAACACCTACCCATTTCAGACCTGTCAGTGCAGATGAAGGTCATAAAGGAAACAGAAACCGGTGAGTTTGGGGAGAAGATTTAAAATTTAAATGTTTAAAATTTAATTCTTTTTGTTAAGAATTATATATATGAATTTGTGATAAGAAGTGTACCCAAGCCAGAGGTATTAGGAGTTGTACAGTTTTCCCAAAGGAAATAATAAATACAGTTGCATTGTGCTACCAGAGCAGAATTTTGTTTTCTATCAATCTGTATTTTTAAATGTAGTAACTGTTCCTTAGCATAATTCCTAGTGTCTGCAATTAGCACCAGTTAGCTTGTGAAAATAGTAAATGAGATTTAATGTTAGCAATAAAAATGTATGCATTGCAAGTATATTGAAATATTTTCCTGCATTGATCAGAATAATACTGTGCTGTGTACCTATAAAGAAATCCCAAGTAAATTATGACATCGTACGTAATTATGTCTAAGATGGCTGCGAGTGCATTTCAAGGAGTTTTGCTGATGTGGAGACAATGTATTCTAGACTTAGAAACTACAGACACTCTGGTCTCTCTGTACACACTCCAGTGCTATCAGTTCAGTCTAAATCAGCACAAAGGTTGTCAGCAGAGCGAAGTTTGTAAGAACAGAAGCTGTAAGTGACAACATTTGGGAAGGAGATAAAATATGAAATCACTACATCTAAAATTGAGGAGGTTTATGAAGTTCACTAAAGATGTTAAAAGTCTTGATTTTTGAATATTACATGATACTGTGGTAGGTAAGAAGTCTTGTATGTATCTCTACCTTTCTGTAACTGCCTTTGTACTCTACCTCTCTTAAAACAAATGGTAAAGCACTTATTTCCATAATGATTATGCAGGGAACTACATAAAACCCTAGAGTTACAGTGAAGTAGAAAGACTTACACTGTAAAAGAGAAGGAAAATAGAAGACATTATAAACAGAAGATGAGGGACTCTGTTCTGTTTCCTCTTTTATAGTTTCAAAGCTTTTTTGAAAGAAATGTAGAGCTTAATCATACAAGATCAGTGTTGCTTATTGAGCATTACATAAAAAATGCTCATATCTTTGGGATTATGTTGTGATGTAGTCAGAGGAAGTGTCCACTCGAGCTCTAGAAATGGAGAACATAGTGAGTGGTGCTAAGAATTCAGTCAAGAACAGCAATGTATGCAAGTGCGGACCTTCTAATCTTTCGTTTGTTTCATTTATTTTTCTCAAGTGAAGAAAAAGGATTGCTTATGTAATAAATAATCGCTTAGACATGAGTATTTCCTGGTTTTCACAAAAAATGAAAGCATTCTATGCTGCACTTCTTTGCCTAGCCTTCATCATCTTTAATGAATACCTAATAAATGTAAAAAGTTTTACATTTCAAATACGTTATAAAATAAATGTTTAAAACCTGTGATTGGGACTTTGGAAAAAGGAAGAGCTGGTCTTCAAGACATTTAGAGCTTCTAAAGACTTTTATTTATCCTGAGTAGTGCTGCATCTGCAGACACAGTATAGCTGACAAAATTATGTGTCCATTCACAGAATCATAGAGTGGTTTAGTTTGGAAGGAATCTTAAAGACCATCTACTCCAAACCTCTCCCCGCCCCCGCCACGGGCAGGACACCTTCCACTAAACCAGGTTGCTCAAAGCCCAGTCCAGCCTGGCCTTGAACACTTCTGGGGATGAGGCATCCACAACCTCTCTGGGCAACCCGTTCCAGTGTCTCACTACCCTCACAGTGAAAAATTTCTTCCTTACATCTAATCTAAATCTGTCCTCTTTCAGTTCAAAGCCATTAGTCCTTGTTCTATCCCTACATGCCCTTGTAAAAAGCCCTTGTCTAGTTTCTTGAAGGCCTCCTTTAGGTAAAATTTTATAGAATCTCATCTGCACTGTGATCCAAATACTAGCGAAGTGGTCCCAATCTAAGAATGCCGTATCTCTTGCAGAAGGTCCCTGCAGGAGACTATGGACACTTGTGGTTCATATCTAGACCCTTCTCTAACATCCTCTACTTGTGCCAGCACTCACAAAAGGATGGCTTGTGCTGACGTTAATGACTTTGCATGTGTGATTAGCCCGTAACAGAGCACGCTTACTGGTTAAGGTAGGCAGACATGAAGGCATGAAAGAGAAACTGTTTGCTGTCAGCGGATCCATCATTTTCCTTGATTGACATGCCCTCCAAGCATCAAGCCATCAAAGCATCCTTGGCAGGCCCTTCTTGCCCACCACAGTTGTGTGGACATGTTAGCTGGCCTGGCAGGCAGACCTGTGTAGGTAAGTCCTTCTTCCCCCTACTGCTGGATGAACTAAATTACACAAATAGCATAAGAATGAGAAACGACTCAGTTTGCAGGGGTTTCGTTCCAAAAAGAATGAGAAGCTTGTCTAAATGGGAAAGATATTGTAAGTTAGCAAACATATCCCTTCTGTGATGCTGAGTGAGATTTACTGATGAGCCTCACTATTAAAATTAGTAAAATTAAAATACTGTTCCTATTTGCAACCCTGTAGAATGAATACACATTAATTGAAACAGTCTGCAGGGGAAAAAGCTAAATAACCTCATATAAAATTAAGTGAAACCATATCTGAAAATACAATTGCATGGCAGACAGAATTGATTCATAGCTGTAATTTAATCAGATGTGAAGAGTATGGTAAGCACGTAACCTAAAAATGACATCCAAAGTTAAGCCAGTTAAGAAGGCACCAGAATAATCAATATAGCCAAATCAGTAAGGAATAAATCAATTCAGCCATGTGAATTAATCTCTACAATTTTGCAAATGCTGGTGTGTTTAGAATTGTTGATTCAAAAGTTTCAGTCAAAGGTAACAAACCCCTTGCAATCATATAGAATCATCGCTATTTTTACTGTACAAGTGCTGAGAAATTATCATTCTTAGGCTTACGATTTATCTTAAAAAAAAAAAAAAGAGGGGGGGCAGGCAAGAGGAGGATGATCTTGTACATTACTGACCATTCCCATCCTCCTCTGACAAAGGATCAAGAACATTTTATTTCAGGCAGTTAAAGGATTCTGCTAAAATTGTTGATACTTTAACTCATCAGAGCCCATGTACTTAGAACTTGAATTATTATTCAGAGCATCCTGGCAT
>NW_010419457.1:0-8027 GCF_000710305.1 Buceros rhinoceros silvestris | reverse complement strand
CATTCCTGTCTATAAGAGTATGCACAATTTCAGTGAAATTACTCCTGGGTATGCAGTTGCTTAGGCTAAATACTGAGTAAGGTGCTGAGTTTTATCCAGTATTTTATAAAATACGAGCTTGTGATGAAAGCTTTCAAATTGGAATACTGTGCCTTTTCAGCTTATGAGTTCACTAGTTGCTTTCTGGAGTCTGTATTTTTGCAAAAAATCTATGATTAAGAAGCACTAACAAGTAACTTAACTCTTGTACCTGTATCATATTCACCAAGTTCCCAGACTACTGCAAGAGGATCCCCAAAAGTCCAGAATTATCAACAGTAAAATAGTTCTGTGTTGTTTATGACTGACGGTTGAAGATACCTTAGCTCCTTGCTAAGTAGAAAAGCCATCAGAGAAAAATAGCCAAAAAACATATTTATATTAAGATAAAGAAGTTCACACAGACTGTGTAAATGCAAGCCAGTTTTCACTAGAAATTACTGGGAGACATAGAAATAGCAACCTAGGAAAATCAAGCTTTGAGGCTGCCCTAGTTGGTTATATAAATATTGTGGCTTATAGGCATGTCCGGAGAATGATGGATGTGAAACTAAATAACATGCACAAAAAACAAATAAGTGACACTGGAATTGGGTATCCGAACTGCGCATAAATTCCTGCTACACTTGAGCTAAGGGGAAGTTCCCAAATTGAACCTTCTAATATATGGATGCCATCTATACCTGTCATTCTGAGCAAGATTTTTGAAGGTGAGTTTCATCCATGGCTTTCAGTGCTCTTAGCCTAATTTCCTGCATAAAACAAAAATTGTTCCAGAAAGCAATTCTGTTGTGATACCTGCAGACATTTTTACAATACTTGGAAGATAGACAAGAAACAGCCAATAATGTAAAAAGATTTCAATGCTGTGGTTTCCCAATGCTTTGTATATCTCTCTGGCAAAGCCAGTCTGTTTGCCATTATCTGAACTGTTTAAATTATCTGAGCTTATTTCTATTGTGGATACACTTGAATGGCTTAACAAAGGGCATTTCCGAAGAGTGAAGTGGGTTGTTTAATAACTCCACTGTAATATGGGTGTAGTGTGTGGTAGATAATAGCAGACCAGTTTGATAATCTTTTCTGATGGCATGACTGGGTAGGTGAGAGGAAAGCAGTGGATGTTGTCTACCTCAACTTCAGCAAGGCTTTTGACACTATCTCCCATAACATCTGTGTGGGGAAGCTTGGGAAGTGTGGGTTAGATGAGTGGACAGTGAGGTGGAGTGAGAACTGGATGAGTAACAGGGCAGAGTCTAGTTGGATGCGTGTAGCTAGTGGTCCAGCCTTGGTCAACATAATCATCAGTGACCTGGAAGAAGGAACAGAGTGTATCCTCAGCCAGTTTGCTAACAATAGAAAACTGGGGAGAGTGGTTGACGTGTCAGGCTGTGCTGTCAGTCAGCGAGACCTGGACAGGCTAAAGAACAAAGTTCAACAAGGGCAAGTATAAGGTCCTGCACTTAAGGAGGTATAATCCCATGTACCAGTACAGGCCAAGGCTGACCTGCTCTGGGCAGAAGGACCTGGGAGTGCTGGTGGATGACAGGTTAACCATGGGCCATGTGATTAGGAAAGCCAACGGTATCCTGAGGTGCATTAGGAAGAGTGCAGCCAGCACGTCAAGGGGTGTTCTCCTCCCCCTCTACTTTGCATTAGTGAGGCCACATCTGGAATCCTGTGTCCAGTTCTGTGCTCCCCAGTTTGAGTGACAGGGAACTACTGGAGAGAGTTCAGCGGAGGGCTGCAAAGATGATCAAGGGACTGGAGCATCCCTCTTTATGAGGGGAAGGTGAGAGACCTGGGCCTGTTAACCTGGAGAAGAGAAGACTGAGAGGGAACCTGATTGATGCTTATAAATATTCAACAGGAAGGTGTCAAGAAGATGGGACTAGGCACTTTTCAGTGGTGCCCAGCGACTGTACAAAGGGCAATGGGCACAGACCAGAACACAGGCTGTTCTATCTGAGCATGAGGAAATTCTTTCTCACTTTGAGGATGATGGAGCCCTCACCCAGGCTGCACAGAGAGGCTGTGTAGTCTCCTTCTCTGGACACCGTTATGTGCAACCTGCTCTAGGTGAACCTGCTTTAGCAGGGGAGTTAGACTAGATGATCTGCAGAGGTCCCTGCCTACCCCCACCTTTCTGTGATTCTATGACTATCCAAGAAGTTGTAGTCACATGTTGCAGGGCACTGCTGCTTTATAACAGTTGTATTGCATAGTAAATTGTCTAAATATTTCAATAGTTTGATTCTTTAACTTCTTTTTAATGTGTAAAAGCACCTCATAAACTATAGCTACAGCAAATTAAAAACTGCTATGTTAATGAAGACGTGAGAGGGTAACTGAACTACCTACTATGTATTTCTTCCTGTAGCCATTGATTATAATGTAATTGAATTCTCTGTGTCTCTGCTTTTGTGCTGGGCAGTCATTCCTATCTCTTTCTTCTTCCTGCAGAATACTTACACTTCTAACTTTTTTCCAGCTTTGTAAGGCTGAGCAGCAGCCGTTCAAGCTTTCGAATGCTAGAAGTCAGAGATTGTTTTTCAACATACTGATAAACTTATTTCAAGGAATGAGGTTATTAGATGCAGGCAAATAAATGTCAGAAAAATCAATTACCTTTTGTTGGTCAGCTATGAGCCATTGTCTGGTAGTGCTTCATCAACAGAGAAGGGGAAACACCACTCGTTAATTTGGCCAGATCACAGCATCTTTCTGTGCTTTTCACAAATATTAATGAAACTAGAAAAGAGCTACATTATCATCAGGGGCCACCCCCATTTTGGACAAATGAATAAAGCTCACTGTTATGTTTGTAATCAGGTAACAGAACCCAAAAATATTTGATTGGTTTCTTTCAGAGTTGCAAACTCAGTATTTCTTGAAGGATAAAAATGCTATATAAACAGTGTGTAGGTAGCTGTATAGATAGTGTGCTGTTTTCCATAGGCATGTGACCCCTCTCACATGAGCAATGCCGTGGACACAGCCAGCTGGGTTATTTTTGTATTGGCTCACTGATCAGTCTGGGTCTGGCAGGTGCAACATGATACAAATATGGTTAAGTGGTTTGCAGATCCAACTGAGGCCCAGAAGCAGGCTGTGTGTTTTCCCAACCAAGCCTGGCATTTTGCAGAGCCTGCCCAGGTGGGTCTGGGCTGTGTTCCCAGAACCAGGAGTGAGGGGAGCACGATGGGGAGACAGAGAGTCGGCCTCTCCACAGTGCTTTCCCAGGTTCAACAGGGCTTGTTGGCCTCAATTTGGTGCTAGTCTTCTTGGATGTGCACCAAGTCATGCTTTCATGCCTCGGCAAATAAAGGCTCCTGGAGAAGTGAGCGTACAGTAGAGGCTTCTGAGTTGGCTGAAGCCCCACCTGGTAGTACATGAATTACCTGCCATTACTCAGTGTCTAAGACCCTTACTCTCTTGGAAAATACAGCTGACTATACTTTCAAGTAAACAGAAACCTACAGGTAGGTAACGCTGGCAATCCTTCTGTAAGGTATGAAATGTTAATAATATACAGGAGCTAAATCCTCTTTACTGAGGCAGAAAAGCGTACATTAGCAATACTGGAAGACTGCGGATTGGTAACAGCACTACAAACAAGGCCCTGAACAATGTCCTCTTACTGGACGTGCCTTGTCCAAGAGGTTAAACTAGATGGTTTCTTCAGGGTCCCTTAATCCTACATGATTTTATAGCCAAAACATTAGCAGAGCCTCTGTTCATATACGTGTAATCTACATATTTCACATACAGCATATTCTACTGATTCTGTGCACCAGATGTTGTTCTCATATTTCAGAGTAGGTGGCTATTAGTGTAGTGGATGTTACCAGCACTCTGTTTTTTTCTAATTCTGTCTTTTACTTGGGTGGGTCAACATTGTTGGTGTTTCATTCACATGAAATTTATGTAACCAGCTTTTAATTTTCACCATTGGCAAACCATAGTCTGTAATTCTGATTCAGGCTCTTAGATGGCATGTGAAAACCCAGGTAACTAATGTGGTGACTTAGTTTGGCAAGAGACAACGTTTCTTTCATGGGAAGCCATTGAAGGATGTTTTAAGTGGTCCCTAGCAGAAAAAGCAAAATACTGATTGGTCACAAGTTCTCTGACAACTGACAGGCAAAAGTAGTGTGCCAGGGTAGAAGTGATGTATTTTGAACAGTGATGACATGTTGAGTTAGAACATAAGGCAAATAGAGTAACAACAGATTGATTGAGAGGGTGAGTGGAAATGTGAAATTTGTGAGAGAGGATGAGTGTTGTAAAGTGGCCTTGATCGTGTGCCCAAAATGTTTGATTGCTATCTCTGCAGGCCCGGTGCCATTATCTTCAGGTAGAAAAAAACTATGCTAAAAGTTACACAGCTTTCACTTTCAGCAGACATGTAACACTGCAGTAGCAACACTATCAACTAAAGAACCAAAATGTTTGAAAATGTGAAACTTCCTGGAGTGTAGTGGGGCAGAGAGGGGAGGAATTCTTGATCGGAGATGGAAAATAAATAAATCCAAAGTCAAGGATTTGCTATTGCGATCCCATCTGATTCAAAGCAATGCAGTACACTGGTGTTTTTTATTGCTGTGAGATACAGCTTCCCACTGGAGTAGATTTTCCCTCTGTTATCTAACAGTTTGCATGGCATCAGTTGTGTGAGCTGGGCTGCAGCTCAAGTGAATAATGGTTGTCGTGATATAATGATGGGGCAGGAGGCTTGTGGTCTCCCAGGATTAGGAGGACTTTTATAACCTAGTGTGAATATTAGAATCTGTCAGGTATTTCCCAAGCGTGTATCTGCTTCTAGGTAACAAACTTACCGAACTTTACATTTCCAGGTCGGACTTACTCTTCAAAGGTTTATTCCTCCTTATGTTGAAGGTCAGGTCAAAACCCTGATGGGACATGAAAGATTGGCATTGGCAATGATGACACCTTTGAGTCAGAGGAAAGGTTATAAGTCCAACCCCTTTAGATCCAAAGTCTTGCTGACTGCATAGTGCACGCACAATGTCAATAGCTATTTGCAGTATGCACATGGCTAAAAATTAAGTAGTCGTGGTTTATTGAAGAGATGAATTTGGGAACTTACTATACTCTTAAATGAGAGTTTTATATAGAAATGTCCCCTACTGCTTTTTGTTGCTGCCTTTCTTGCGTGGGGCTCTAAACATAACATAGTGCTCCTTTAGTATAGTTTTCCACTGATTTTTATGAGGCTGTTTCCCTAACAGCTGTCTGTCTCTCGGCTATTTCCTTTTGACAGACCCCGTCATATGCTGTCGTTGCAGAACGCTGTTCTCAACAGCATGCAGTTAAGATTGGTTTTTGTAAGTAGCGAATGAGGTCAGGTTTGCCTGTCAAAATAGTGCCTTCTTTTAAAAGCCAGCTGGGAGACATGAGTGTCCAGCTAGTGCCTTTGCAGCCCACCAGTCTTCAATCAAGCACCATCTGCCTGATGGTCACTGCAGACATGGTACCACAATGGACAGCGCTGGGGGCGTATCAGGCATTACATTCATATATGAAGTCTTCATAAAGCAGAGACCAGCCCAAACCACCAAGGCTGGAATTGAATTCAAACCATAGAAGAGGTCAAACTTCCAGAAGAAATGATCATGAATCTCGTTTTTATTCTGAAAACCAAGGCAGAGACAACTCCCCTTTCCTTGCCATCTAACAATCAAGTAAGTCATAGTAGAATCAAGAGTCCCAGTTTGGTGGTCTGCCTTTACAAGGAATACCAATGTTAAGATCTCATGTCTGAGGGTATCTGTGCCTCGATACATGCACACACACATGTATATATATATACACACACACACAAGGATGTTTTGGTATGGCCTTTAGATTTCATAGGAAGCAATCCCCATTGAAATGATGCAGCTCTGGGTCAGGATCTAGCAGAGAAACAGTGGTGTTGACTATGGAAGCATTTCATACTTAACACGTGTTTTGCTCAGAACTTCATATCAAGTCTACCATGTGCTGTAGTGTACTGGACAGACCTTGTAAAAACTTAATCTGCAAACATTCTTGGGCTCTGCAGAAACAAAAGCCCAACTCCATGTTTCTCAGGAGAAAATTATCTAGTTCGGAAAAAATAAAATTACCCACTACTGTTACCTAAATTTGTGATGACTGTAAAAGAAATGATAAATAGCTATGAATCAAAGTGTGAGCATCCAAAATCCAATTTTCCATGGTAAATATAGGTACTGTTTAGAGCAACTGGGACAAAGGTACCTGCTATGATGCCACTACAAATACCATTTCCAGTGTGCATAAGATGCAACTATGTGTTACGTTGGGTGCTATGTGCTTCACAGTAATTTCTTATTTATCACATTTTGTATAGTAACTTCAATTATGTCTGAAAACATCAATTTACTATAAACTGAAGTATATTTTTTACTACGATTTTGCTGTTTTCATAACTCCAGAGTATAAATACAGTGAAATGTTTGTTAGAAGATATTGAATACTGTAAGAATGTCTCGGTTCTGCTTTTGAAAACGGTCAAATTAACAAGCATTCTAATTAAGAAAAAAGAAAAAACGCAGTTAAAATTGAAGTTCTCCATAAATTGTCTTTTTTGCTTTTCAAATAATATGTGCAGTTCTGTAGCATAGCAATGTAAATGAAGCTCTAAAAATACAGCACGCCAAAAACAGATTCTGAAACCTCTCTAGAAAAATATAAACATATAATTAAAATAAGAAACTGAGAAAATAACTATTTGCAGACTTAGTCATAAAATAACTGTATGTAATTAAAAAAAAAAAAAAGCTGTGGTATTCTCCCTGTTTCATGGAATTTCATTTTTGACTAATTCAGTTAGCTGACCAAGCCTCCTGATGTTCACTATAATCTGGCACCAAATTCAGCTGTGACTGGACGTAGCTTGGGCAAACCAGGAAGAGGATTTGATACATTTTGTAAGAAAGAGCACTTTTGGACAGAGATATCTTTAAGCTTTTATGGGACCTTTGAGCGGTACAACATGAGCTAGATCAAAATCGTGGTGCTGGGATTTTACCAGTCAAGAATCTGAAGAGGAAGCTTTCCCAAATTTTAATTTTTTAATTTAAATTGGAAGATACAGAAGACCAAAAATATTTCTGTAAGCTCATCAGTCCCAAGATTTCTAGCAAGAGATATCCTTGAAGAAGGCCATCTCCACAAGGAGAGACTCAGTTTATATGCTTTTTGAGTTAGATAAGAAGCCTGGAACTCAGCGCACCTCCTTAATGTGCTAATCATCACTTCTTTTTTATTTTAGGATCCATTTCCCTTAGGCCTTTTCCTTGTAGATGCCTCATTTTCAGTCAAGAGCATTGTGTTAAGAAGGCTTTATGGGCTGAACTGCCTCAGTCAATAAGGTGCCCTGTGTAACAATTGCCTGTAACACGGGCTTGCTGTCACTCAGACAGTAACAGGACAGCAAAAATTAACTTCCACAGCAAAGGGGTGATTCTCCCTGCATACATAAAAGGAGTAATTATACTAGTGAAGACCTTTCTACCTCTGTCTTTTCATTAAAGAGTAAAACCAACTCATCCATGCCAAAGAAAAAAGCCTTTGAAGAAGTTTGGGAGTGCCCCAATACAGTTCAGAATAGATTTGTTTCTTTATAAACTGAAATTTTTATACCTCAAGAGCGTCTTCTGGCTAGGTTAAGTCTGAATCAGTATTTTCTCTAGCTGTTCACTGGCTGTTCTCCCTTCTCTCCATGTGCAATTTAACTTAGATTGAGCTCCATCAGTCTCTCCCTTTATGGTTAGTAACACGCTCCTTTTCTCAGCTCGTTGATACCTATGTCTGTGGCTGTCTTCAGCTTGGTTTTAGTTCTTTATTTTTATATATACATATGTATGTATGTGTAAATTTTGCACCATTTATTAAGCCGTTATTTGGTTTGGTAGAAGGGGCATGAATAAGGTGAGCTCTGAAGTTGATTTGTGAGCAGG
>NW_010419456.1:47687-50571 GCF_000710305.1 Buceros rhinoceros silvestris | reverse complement strand
CACCCCCCGCCCCCAATATGTTTTCTTGTGTGTCAGTTGACATAAAGGATATGGTTAGATTTCTGAATAGTTTGTGTATAAAACCATTTATGTGAAACTAAGTTCTTTAGAACTGGAAATCTCAGTTTTCTAACATCCATAATAAAAACGAGGCAGATAGGCAGATCTTCAATAAGATGTAGAATGAAGTTCACCTTTGGTAATATTATAAATCAACAATCTCTTCTCACATTGTGGAAATGTATTTATCAGTGTGCTAGTTTTAAGTATTTCCTTTGCCTAAAAGGCTGTTCCATTAACCTATTGTTTTGGAGAAAACTAAACTGCAGAAGAAAATGAGACTCCTGCATATTCTCACGGGGCACTGATTGCTTCTGCCATAATCCACCATCTGTTTCCAAGGTCTTAACCTAATAAAATAAAAAAATACTCAAAGATGTTGAATCTACCCATGTATTCTGTTCTTTATACTCAAAAAAAGACGAATTTATTATTACCAAAATTTTTTGGAGTGTCAAGAAGGTAAAAGAACAGCTTGAGTAAGGGATAAAAGGCAAAATATTTTATCATGAGTGGCAAGCTTTGCCAAAAGTATAAGCCACTGATAGCTCAGACAGGAGAGATTTTAATGAGAAGCATTAGGTGACCTTAATATAAATGTCACTATCATTTAGTTGATAGAAAGAGAGTTGAAGCAATAGTGAATTGTCAGAATTCATCTGAGTCTGAAAAGTAATTTAAAGTAGAACCTGTTTGAGAGTCTTTGGAGATCACTTTCGATGACCAGTTAATCTTATGTAGTCAAAATACATAGGACCTAATTCTTATCTCATTTACTCCAGTTTTATCCTTGTGACTTAACTAGCTTCATGCAAAATCCTACTGGTTTAACATAGGTGCAACAGAAAGGAAGATCGAACTCCAAACTGAGACCATGTGTATGGATGTTAAGCATTTACTTATACCATTTGTGAACAGTTATATATATATAATGCTAATTCACACAAAGAGTTCTCCTGAAAAGGTGAATGGATTTTTTTTATTATTATTACTTATTAATATTTTGCAGACAGTAGAAGAGCAGAAGTTTGAACAAATGATTTAGCATGAGCCTTTCTCATTCTAACATGCCATCTACTTTTGATGTTCCCCATGTTTCATATACAAAGGTCACCTGATTCTTCGTTACTGTTCAGCTTTGTGGCCTCCCCCACTGCTGCTGCTGTGAGCAAAGTTTGACTTCCTTACTACTCCACTGTCTTTACTTAGACGTAAATTTTCTTCCAGTGTGGGTGGTGAGTGGATGAGAAGATATATTTTAGCTTATCAGACCTTTTTCTCATTTCCTAACCTAAAATGTAAGCCAGATGAGGACAAAATTTGTTTTGTACTTGAAAAGCCTGTAGGCTGAAGGAGCCATGATGTCTTTCAGGTATGAAACAAAAAGAAATTAAAAAATCATATAATGCCATCATCACTAACTCTGACAGGTCCTTTATCCTGCCTGTGAAATTTCCTTCGTGAGAGGTGTTTTCCATTATTTCGTGAGGAAGGAATCCATAGAAAATATAGGCACAGCCCACCATAACCGTGCGCAACTCTATAGCTTCATAAACAGTTTTAATGATAGAAGGTTATTATTTAGGGTAAGAGCGCCTGCCAAATGGCACTCAGACTGAAGGTCAACAGTGATTTGGCATTCCAGAAAGCAATTGGTAGATAAGCCAAGAACATCGAGGAAAGCAATACAAGTTGTGCTGCAGTTCCCACACTCAACACTAAGTTATGGTGTGATACTGTCTTTAAGAAAAGAACAGCTATTTTTTCTAGTCCACAAGAATTTCACAAGCCATCTGAGAGGGAGAATAGTGTTAATGATTAGTTCAAAGCAGAGTCAGCACATGAACAATAGGCATTCACATGACTAATTTTCTACTAAGAAAGATGTATAGCAGATAGCTAAGTACGGCATTTATGCAGAAAATCCATCTAGACTGCAAATGTCCCACAGGAAACCTAGGTGAGGTCAATAAAGATGAGGTAGATCCCCAGAAGTAAGGTTTTAGTTGTCATAGGCAAGCAGAACCTTTGGAACGCAGATATTATGCTCTAAAACACTTGAAGTTGCATCAAAACTGATGTGGTAGTTGATATCACTATTATGATGAGACACTATATCAGTCTGCCTTGCCCCATGTCATAATCTACCACCTAATAATAACTTTCACATTTTAGTAAAAAAACCCTAAAACAACCCACCCTATAATACTATCTGGCTGTTTTCTGCTCAAGATGGTATTTATGGCGGAAAGCAATGTTGAGGCAAAAACTTAAGAATTCACTGTGAAGCTGTAAGACAAGCAAAGAATTAAGTTTTATTCTGAGGCTGAGACCCACAGAGATCTTAAGTGTGAAAATAAAATGTTTCCAAAGTTGTTGCACAGATTGAGAAAACTTAAAGTGTCCAAAACCATCAAGCAAAACATTTTAGACCAAGCTTTCAGTTTTAAGCAAAGTCGTCTATAACCACTGGTACCAGCTTATCTTTGGTACGGCTTGACAGTTATTGTCACAAGTTTAAATTTGTGTTAGGAGGTATTTGGTAGAGTCTTTCATGTCCTTTATAGGATCCAGCTCACAGCAGATGCACTGACAAAAACCTGCTGTATAAAACAAGAGATTGAAATATGACTAAAGAAATAAATATTTACATGGAAGCAATAGTAGCTTCATCACTATACTCAGACGGAGATATGATTAACACCACAAAATGATCCAGCATGCCTCAGTTTGCCAGGCTGGAGGCACATCTTCCTCCATAAGGTGTACCCAGTGCGCTGGAAACACCACCAAAAAAAATTTTCCTGCTGGTGCTAATATATCT
>NW_010419456.1:43885-47610 GCF_000710305.1 Buceros rhinoceros silvestris | reverse complement strand
TCCGATCTTAAGTGTGTATAGCGTGAAACAGTCAAAGAGTTGTTTAATATCAGTGCATGACCAAGTGACAGCCCCATATTTGGCAAGCATTCTGGCGGTCAAGTGTACTGTCTCATCTTAGTTTTGCTAGTGTTAGACAATCATAGTGTGCCAGAGCAACCTCATGACATCAGCTTTCCTTTAATGCTGCCAAAGTATAAAACATTACAACATTCATTCATCTTCATACGTCTGATTTCTATTTGTATTTTCAGAGAAGCCCAAGCTTCAAGATATTTTTGAGACCATTACTACGAATCATGGGGAGCTGATGTCCTCAAAACATGGGACTCCAGAAGAGATTGTGCTGATAACTGGCCTCATCTTGACCTGTTAAAAAAATTTCATTTTACCCTGTTTGCATTTTATTGTTGCTTTATCTCTGTCACTTCAAGACATTACTCTCCAGATAGATGCAGGTTTATAGAGACAAGAATAAGTCATTTAAAGTGTGGCAAGGACAAGTACAGGTTGGTTCTGGTTTTTTGTGCTGTAGTTCTTATACATGGTATCTGCCCAAGTGATTTGCTTGTTGGCAAGCATCTCCATACATTTGTTCAGGGAAGGTCATTAGAGGTAATACAGTGCATCCCTGAAAGCTTTGCTTTTCAGGAAAAGAAGAGTGATTATTTGGAACAGTGAAAGAAAAATGATGACAGACATCCTGAGGCAAAGATATCTTCTAAGTACGGCTCACCAATGTACATGCTCATGCCTAGTCATGAGAAGTCTACTCCTTCCCCGAGATAATATGATGTAAACGATTCAGAAGGAATCCAAGGGAATTGAATGACTATTCAGCCAGTACCTTCTGGCCCTGCATTTGCACCGACAGCTCCACGTCATTCAGTCACAAGTGGTCACAAGGTGAAACCACTCCCAGCACTGACTTCTAAACTGTGTCTTGGTCTTAGCCTTTTCCTTCTAAATCTCAACTCGCTCTTCAAAACCCAGATACATGTGTTAATACAATCTAGAGTATAAGGTTCCAATTCAGACATACAAGAATTTTGTCTTGCCCTGTTCCAGAATTTGTGTCACTTCATCAAACTGCCATGGTAAAAGATAAAGACATTTCACCAAAGCTGTAAGAGGAACTTTTACATAAATGCTAAAAATGTTATTTCCACCTCCGTATCTGTCTCAGTTCTTTCACTTCTTATTTTTTGGACCCACGCCAAAACTGGTCAAGTAGCTATCTTCAGCATCGAGAAGTGGACAGTTTGGTACCTAACTCAATATTTTAAAAGTGGAAAGAAAAGAGAGAAAGTTGCCTTTCAATAAACACAATATCATGATCAGCTGGTCAAAATAGAAATGGCTTATTACTAACTATTATGTTTGGACGTGTGAAATAGACCCTACGCAAAACTATATTCAGTGACAGAGGCAGGGTTCCACTTCCAAATGCTTCTTTAAATCAACTAAATCCCATGAATTGCAGGAATGTAAAAGGAGAAGCCTACATGAATTACTGTCTAACAGGGATATTGAATCCTTAAATGAACTGTAAGCTCACATTTTTTAATGGAAGAAAGCTGAAACCAGGCATAATGAAAATAATTGAAATGAGGTTTTGAATACATTAATCTAGATAAGAAGTGCTTTAAAGAACAAGTGAAGCAGAAAAACAGCCAGAATGTATATGGCATTTACTTGTAGATATCATTTACTCTGATATTATCGGTTACCATTAGTAAAATGTGAAAAAAAGAGAAGAAAAAAAACCTGTAAAATTTTTTTTATTACATGGAAATTAAGGAAAACATGAAAGTACTGCCTTGTATAGTGACTGGTGACAACTGGATTCTGTCACAGGCTGTATCATTCCTTAGAGAAATAGGTAAGGGGAAGAAATGAAAGGAACAAATGACAAGGTGGGAACTGGCAAACCTCTAGGCTGTCTGGAGTATAACTACAAGGTAGCTACCTACCAAAGACTACAAGGAAAATGTAAAAAATCAGTCTGATCTGATCACAGAAAGGAACAGTGAGGACTTTCTTAGTTCAGAAGCTCTAGCATTAACAGAGATCCTTTCTGGACCACTACTGTCTGCAGCAGTAAAACCACTTATGACCATACAGAAAACAGAGAGCTGATGATACCATTCAAGACCAGAAAGATCATCTAATGAGCCTTAAATCATTGCTGAACATTACCAGTGTGGCTGGATTTCAGGTTTAGGCTTAAATACCCACATTCTAAAAATTGTCTTTTTAGACATTCAGACATACTTTAGATCCAGCCTTACTTCTTTTGTATAGTCTGAGTCAGCATTTTATTTTCAAAGCAGTTCAGTTCTTTGCAGGCTCAGTGAAGAAGCTGTTGATACCCACATTCTAAAAATTGTCTTTTTAGACATTCAGACATACTTTAGATCCAGCCTTACTTCTTTTGTATAGTCTGAGTCAGCATTTTATTTTCAAAGCAGTTCAGTTCTTTGCAGGCTCAGTGAAGAAGCTGTTGAGAAGCCATATTGCTCAGAAGAGACCTGTATATATATATGTACATACATTTCTGTTTCTTAAATTTGCCCTGCCCAGAAGACAGTGTCAAGGGCAAGATTTCCCTTCTAAATTCATACATTTCATCTTTCATTTTGGCTCTATGAATAACTTAACTGTCAGCTGCTCTTGGTTTCTGATCTTAGAATAGCTGGTAGCTACATTATGAGAAAATCAGAATGTCAATATGTGTATTTCTTAGGAGCATTCAAGCCAGACACGTGATTTCTAATTTAAGGCCAGCATGCTCTTAAAATAGAAACCTCCTCAAGCTCTGCCAGATCTAAATAAGTGAATTGTTCAATTAACTTATTCCTAGGCTGACCTGAGTGAGTCAGATATTTTAAGAATGGCCACGAGGAAACATAAACTGCAAAAATCCTCTAAAACCCACAATGGCTGTACCGTGTTTCAGGTTTCTAGAACTTAAAATTAGAGTTTTATTGAATGTTCATTAACCTTATAACAGTTTACAAACAAGTAGCTATCTTCATGTAGTAGTATGGCCAGCAGAGAAGTTAGCCTCGGAGTACAAACTATGAGGCAAGCTTAGAAATGAGAACAGAGGTCAGGACATTCGCTGTCACCCTGATACTGTGGGAGTAAAAGTTGGGAACTGAAGGAAAATTAAGTTAGAGAAACTGAAGGGGTTAGAAACTACAAACACTAGTACGAAGCATTAATCAGATGAGGAACAAGTGGGTTAGCTGCTGCTCCTAGAAAAGAATGAAGTGAGGCTGGTGCTCTCTGTTGGGAGTAAAAGTTGGGAACTGAAGGAAAATTAAGTTAGAGAAACTGAAGGGGTTAGAAACTACAAACACTAGTACGAAGCATTAATCAGATGAGGAACAAGTGGGTTAGCTGCTGCTCCTAGAAAAGAATGAAGTGAGGCTGGGGCTCTCTGTATCATGCAGGAGCAACAGAGAAAAAAAAAAAAGAAAATTATATGTTACTAGAACACATCTTTGTATTATTTTAGAAGTATTGGTGTTAAACCAGTATAGTAACTAATCACAAGAAGCAAAGTTTAAAGAGAGACATAATCTGCCCTACTGAACCAACTGGATAAACAATAGATAAAGGATTTGACACACAGGGGTCTTCTATGAAAGGTCTGCAAGACCAAAAGCTATCTGCTTTTCCCTGCTAGATCAGCTGTTACAATAAAAGATGCAACCTTT
>NW_010419456.1:35581-43769 GCF_000710305.1 Buceros rhinoceros silvestris | reverse complement strand
TTCCCTACAGACTCTATCTTTGTAGTATTCTTGTCCGAACATCCTTGAATAGATATGTTTGAGAATTTCCTTGCAAAACCATCAGTTCTTTATGACATGTCTTAAACTACAATACATCAATGTGTGTGTTATAAAGAATATACCCAAAGATTTTTTTTAAGGAGATATAACTGAGTGACAGGTATTCAAAAAGCCTTTTTTTTTGTTCAAGGCCTAGTGTGATTTGTCATCTATAACTTCATTCCTGATGTACTTGGGATGTTTTTTTTAAATATCAAGGGATTTCAGAAATTTTCGGGCAGTGCACATCAAAGTACGTCTTTTAAGTTCACTGCTTTATCACTGGTTGTGTAGGTTATCTTTTGATATCCCGTACTGTAACAAGTTCTGAAGCAATGCTGGGCAGAGAGAAGGAAGGTTAAACATTGATCGTAAACAGCTCAGCTTAATAACCAAGTTTTCCATTTTACATTTATATGTATGCATCTGATCAACAGTTTTAAAGCAGAGGACGATTTAGTTTCCTTCAAGTATTACCTTTGTCAATATCTACCTGTTTTTCTCAATTACTAGTTGAATTATATTATAAAAACCAACTTTTTAAGATTTTTCTTGTTTTTAGGCTGTATCCTCAACTGAGCTAGGCGTTTTTGTGTACATCAAAACTTTTTGTTGAAAGATATGCTGAAGTGTTCTGAACTGATGTTGCAAATTTACTGTTTTGAAAAGGAACTGAAACCCAAAAATGCCAGTGGTAACCTTTTGGTACTTCTACTCTGGCAATTACTGCCATAAGCAAAGACAGATACATTTGCTTCTGCCTTCAGGGGCTGCTTGGAAATCTGTTTCTGTTTTTACTCATGTATTTATATCTTTAGCTAAGTCGTTACTCTGAGTTTCCATAGTGATAACTGAAATATGTGTTAACACCAGACATCAAAGCATATTTACTGTTGGCAATGCTTCATAAATTACTTTTTTCAAGAGCAGCTTCTCAAAACATATTTGCTCAGTTCAGCTCCCCACTTGATTTGTGATAGATACTTTTGATATAGCTGTATTTATCTAGAAGAGATATTTTTCCCTTTGCAAGATTCGGTGTGTAGATATCACTTCGTTTTTATCTGTACTATCAAATACTCTGAAGAGGAGAAGCTTCTGAGTTCAGAATGTTATCTTTGAGATAAAACCAGACTTTTAAATTGGCCTTACTTTCAGCTAAACTTTCTTTAAACAAAGCACCATTAATAGCCAGTATAAAACAATTCAGCTAGATTATCTGTATTCATAATCATGAGATTTTGAACAATGCATCTGTTTCTCTGGTTACCATCAGATTACAAAAGAATCACCCATTCCTAAGATCTTGGAATTTAATAAGAAAAGCTGACCTGCAGCTTACCAGGTATTTCCAAAATATCACTTTCTGAAAAAATATTGGGCCAAAATTTTCCCGAACGTTCTGCTCACATTTTCCAATAAATTAAAAGTTTTTCTAGTTTGCCTAGTTTCCTAGCCTGCCATGGAAAAAAGAGCCAGCATTAATTCCAAATTATTTTTTATTACCTTACACCAAAATGAAGGATTGGCATTTTTTTGATTTGGAGGGTTATTTAATAAATGTTTGAAAGTCAAATATGCTGAAAGACAGAGAGAAATGTCTTCAGGAAATATCTGAAGGAATGACTAAACAAATTTCCATTTCATTTCTGGTAATTGCTTCTATGAAGGTATCTGAAGTAGAGGTTACTAAATGAAAATCTTTCACTGTTTATTTCTGACACACTCAGGGCTGGATTCTGTTCTATACTGAAGAGAACTGCCGTGTATACAACTACAGAGTGACAAATAATGACTGAAACAAGCTTAGAAAGGCTCTTGAGCCTGAACTAACGAAAGTGCCTATGTGGCCCCTATTTTACCCTGTGTGCAAGCAGAAATGGGCTTTAATCTTTAATTTGCCTGCTGTGTCTGTTGTTTAAAGAAGGGAGCAATTACATCTGACAAATTGCATTCTTTATTCAGATGTTTTTGAAATCCAGCGCAGTATATAATAGTCTCTCATTAACTGCAGGTGCTTGTTGTGTGCCTGTCCTTCATCCTTATCCTCTACAGTCATCACCCATATGCTCGCATGGCAACAACAGCAAGCACAAAATATCACTCTCCAACTGGTATTTTGTCAAACCTGTATCTCCAGGTTCCAACTGCTGAGCATCCTTTTCCTTCATCCTTACCTTAAACAATGTTTTGTCTTAGCCTAACCTTTCAGAGTTCATAGCGATTCAAATGTTTGGGTTCTAAATTGTGTTTTTCTCTCCGGTGCTGCTTAATAGTGGAGGCTCCTGCACAAGGAGAGTGACCTCTGCAGTCATGTCTAATGTCTTGTGCAGCTCTGGTTCTCCGTCCTCCCAACTAGGACTAGAAAATGAAAGACTTCCACTCTTGTTCTGTGCTATCATGGTAACTATCAGGGTCCTGAAGCTCAGAGGCTCTGGCTGCAGAGATTCATTTAAGCTCAGGCCATTACCTTTGATCCTTGTCTGTGCTATGCTATAGATATTCCTCTGCCCAACCACAACCTTGCTCACTGCGACCCGGTGAGAGTAGGTTAAAGCCAGGCCACAGACTCTTCCAATGCTTTCACAAATTAGACGTAACATGAAGAAGCTGAGCAAACCTGTTGCTAGTAGTTTCTTGTGTCTGTGCGAGGTGATGACTCCTATGTCCCACTCCTAGGTCAATAGGAGGCAGGAGCCTGGGGTAGCTGCTGCTCTCCAGAGATTGCAGGGACTGCCCCGGCTCTGTTGAGCTGGTCATGTCCCATGCCTGGTGTGTGCCTTGGGAATCATTAACCTGCCTGAAGGATGCAAAAGCAAGCACACTGCACCCTCACAGTCACTGTTGAGATGAATGCCAAAGCAAAAAGTTAAAATGTTTGTTTTATAACAAATATTAGCGCTGTCTAAGAGCTTGTCAACAATAATTTTTCAGGGTTTCACAAAATAGGATATAAATGGGATTACTGAGTGAAGTATGTTGCATAAGCTTGCATTTAATCACAGTTTACTTCAGTCCAGCCCACGCTCTGTGACACTATGGAGATTAATCATTAGTACTGAAAATATAGACTTGAATGTATTCACACACAAACAATTGCCAAGGGGCAGTATGTTCCTGTACATTAGCTATTCTCCAGCAACTGCCTGTTTGTAAACTTTTGCTTTCATGCAAAATATGAGGTAGCTTGTTATTTTCTCATTAAGGGGTAAACTACTTCAGCTTATCTTCTGATTGCCACAGGATTGCACATTTATTGTTACTAGCCTGCAGTAACATGTTAGATAGTAACTTCCAATTGTATTTTCAGTTTTCATAAGTATTTTTTGATCCTCAAAGCGTCTGCTCTGCTATGATCTAATGGTATGGGGAATGCTTTCTCGAAATAAAAGGTAGAATATCTCCTTTCCCCCTCCCCCCCCCCCTTCTTAAAATTAAAGTTCTCTAGATTTCTTTCTCTGTGCTCGCTTAGAAACAGCAAGCATATGTTTTCTACAGGCATCCTAGAAATAAGAGTTTTCTTTATGGCTTGATGCAGACAGGGTATTATAATAGCATACTAGAAAATTCTGTGCACAAAATCAAGACTATACTGGATCTAGCTGGGATGGAGTTAACTTTCTTCATAGCAGCCCAAATAGTGGTGTGTTTTGGATTTGTGGTTAAAACAATGTTGATAACACACCAGCCTTTTAGCTTTTGCCAAATATTCCTTGTACAATGTCAAGGCTTTCTGCGGTTCTCATTCTTCCACACCAACAAGCAGAACAGGAGTGGTCTGGAGAAAGGAACCAGGCCACTGACCCAAATTGACTAAAGGGTTACTCCACACCATACAGTCATGGACAACCATAAGAAATAGTGGTTTGATCTTTCCAAAGTAGCCATTGCTCAAAAAACTGGTTGGTCATTTATCTGCTTGTGCAAGGCGGTAGGTGATTGCCCTTGCATCACTTGTTTGGGGTTTCATGTGTTTGTTTGTCAGCAGACTGTTTTTTGGTTTGATTTGGCTTTTTTTTCTCATTCCTTCACTTATTAGAGTTTATCTGAACCCACAAGTTTTTTTTGCTTTTGCTCTTCTGTTTATCTTTTCCAACACACTGGGAAAGGTGTGAGCAAGTGTCTGGGTGGGTGCTTTGCTCCTGGCCAGAGTCAGCCCACCACAAAGGAGCAGGTTTCTTTTAAACTAACAGAAGCACTGTGACTTTTTGCCTATAGGTAGATTCAATGGCAGGAAGTCAAAGCCAGAATACAGAAAACTCATCGCCATCTCCACTTTCTACTAAGAGTGGACAGATTGCAAAGAGAAGGTAGAACAAACATTCCTTCTCCATTATATTTTTGACTTATTTAAATATTTTGTTTCAAAAATTTCATGTGTCCAGAGACAGGAACAAACCTGAGTATTGACTGGAAATTTGAACATTCACCAGTTCCTGCGCCAACAATTTCTCTCTCATGTTTAAAAAGGAACAATTTGCCGCTAGACAGCCATTTAATTTTCAGTCCATGTTTCAGAGTCTTCTTAGTCTGCAGATTCAGTGTGGTCAAACTACCTAGTCTAAGTGAGATAATGAAAATACAAGCTCTCCAGTGTTTTTAAAGTATGTCTCTCTAAAAGAAATAAAAGCCTAGATTTCTGCTGAAAATACCTCATTTCAAACAGATGCAGATTGCCCAAAATGCATTACTGTCTGTATGCTTTGCTGAATTAAAAAGGAGAGGACCAATGCAAATTAAAGGTACAAATTGTTACAGGGCTGAATTGAATTGAATTGAATTGAATTGAACTGCAGTGAATTGAACTGAAGTGAATTGAACAGAATAAACAAAAGTAGACTACACTAGACTGGACTAGACTAGTTTAAGGTAGAAGGGACCTACAACAATCACCTAGCTCATCTGCCAGACTGTTTCAGGGCTGACCAAAAGTTAAAGCATGTTGTTAAGGGCATTGTCCAAATTCCTTTTAAACAATACAGGCTTAGGGCAATCAACAACCTCTTTAGGAAGCATGTTCCAGTGTTTGACTTTACCTGCTCAGTAAAGAAATGCTTCCTGATCTCCTGACTAAACCTCCCCTGGTGCAGCTTTTAGCCATTCCCATGCATCTTAGCACTGGATTCCAGGAAGAAGAGACCAGCACCTCCCTCTCCACTTCTCCTCAGGAAGCTGTAGGGAGCAAAGAGGTCACCCCTCATCCTCCTTTTCTCCAGACTACACAAGCCCAAAGTCCTCAGCCGCTCCTCACAGGACATTCCTTCCAGCCGTTTCACCAGCTTTGTTGTACTTGTCTGCACACATTCAAGGACCCTCACATCTTTCATGAATTCTGGGGCCCAGAACTGCACACAGTACTCAAGGTGAGGCCACACCAACACTGAATACAGTGGTACAATCACCTTTTTTGTGTTCCTGGTTATGATTTGTTTGATGCAGCCTGGGATGCAGTTTGCCCTCTTGGCTGGCAGGGCTCACTGCTGACTCACATTGTTCTGCTGTCAACCAGCACCCCCAGATCCCTTTCTGAAGGGCTGCTCTCCAACCACTCCTGTCCCCATTTATACTTGTGCCCAAAGTTACTCCATTCTTGATGCAGAAATTGGCATTTGAACTTTTTAAATTTCATGCCATTAATCATAGCCCAGTGCTCCAATCTATCCAGATCCCTCTTCAAGGCCTCCTGTCCCTTAAGAGAGTCAATGCCACCTCCCAGTTTGGTGTCACCAGCAAACTTGCTAATGGTGCATTCAATTTCTACATCCAGATTGTTGATAGAAATTCTACAGAGAACTGGCCCTAGAATTTAACCCTAAGGAACACTGCCGGTAACTTGTCACCAGCCAGATGTAGCCCCATTCACTACAACCCTGGGAGTTCTGCCCTTCAGACAGTTCTTCAACCAGTGCACCATGAACCCGTTCATCCCACAGCTGGACAACTTGTCCAGAAGGATGCTGTGAAGGACAGCATCAAAAGCCTTACTAAAATCCAGAAAAACTAGGTCCACCACCTTCCGTTCCTCTACTAGGTGGGTGACTCTATCATAGAAGGATATTAAATTAGTGAAACTGAACTTTTCCCTTGTGAACCCGTGCTGACTGCGCCTGATGATTGCATTGTTCTTTAAATCTTTCAATAGCACCTAGTATAATCTTCTCCATAATTTTTCCCAGCAACTGAGGTTAGACTGAGAGCTCTGCAGTTCCTTGGGTCTTCCTGCATGCTCTTTTTGTGGATTGGAATAACATTGGCTAGGTTCCAGTCAGCAGGGACCTTCCCAGACTACCCAGACCTTTAGCAGATGATCAAGAGGTGTCCTACTGTCACATCCACTAGCTCCTTCTTAGCTCCTTCAGTACTCTGGGATTAATCCCATCAGCCACATGAACTTCTGAACATTCAGCTGATGCAGCTGGTCCTTTACAATTCCAGTTTTCCACAAGTGGAAAGTCACTTGTGGTCCTCCGACTCACAGGACTGAGCAGCTCAATATCACTAACGTTAAAGACCATGGCCAAAAAAAAAAAAAAAAAAAGGCTTTGAATGTCTCTGCCTTTTCTCCATCCCTATTAGTCAGATGACCATCTCCAAGTGTTGGTCCAGTATTTTCCTTCGATATCCTCTTGCTATTAACATACTTCAAAAAGCCTTTTTTTGCTGTCTGACCCAACACTGGCCAGTTTTAACTCTATTTGAGCTTTGGACTTCCATGCATTGTCCCTGCATATTCAAACCACAGTGCTGGAATCATCCTGCAAAGTCAATCTCATTTCCAAAGATCTTGCAATTTATTTTTCCATGCATAAGGAGCTCTGTGTTTAGCCAACTTGGTCTTCTGCCCCACTTGCTTGACTTTTGACACAGGATTGCCTGCACCTGTGCTTCTAAAAGGTGGTTCTTAAAAGCTGATCAGCTCTCATAGACCCGTAAGACCTCAAAAGTGGATTCCCAGGGAACACTGCTAAGTAACTCCCTAAGAAGCTTAAAGTTTGCTCTCTTGAAATCCAGTGTGGCAACTTTGCTGTCCTTTTTTCTCATTACACCAAAAATTTTAAACTGAATCATTTTGCGATCACTCTGGTCAAGACAGCCACCTACCATCGCATCTTGTATGAGTCCTTTTCTATTCACAAGCAAGTCTAAGAGGGCAGTTTTCCTAGTTAGTTCACTGAGTACTTGTGACAAGAAATTACCTTCCACAAACTTCAAAATTTTCGCAGACTTGCTTGTCATAGCGGTGTGCTATTCACAATGGGTGTCTGAGAAGCTTACACCTCCCTAAGGACAAGGGCTACTGATCCAGAGATTTGTCCTCACTGCTTACCGAATAACTCATCAGTACTATCATGAGTGATTTATAGCAGACACTCAGAACAACATCTGCTTTCTTTTACATCCTCCTATTTCTCATCCAGAGGCTCACAAATGCATCATCCCTATCTGTACGGGCTGTACAGTCAAAGGTCTCCTGTATGTACAGTGCAGCTCCTCCACCTCTCTTGCCCTACATATCCCTCCTGAACAGCTTACTGCCCTCCACCCCAGCATTCCAGCTACGGGACTCATTCCTTCAAATCTCACTAACAACAATGGTATCATACCTCTGGGAGTGGATCAACACTTCCAGTTTGTCCCGTTTGCTTCTCATAGTGCATGCATTGGTGTACAAGTATTTCAGAGGTGATTCTAAAAACTCAGTGTTCCCAGTGTAAATGCTCCCATTGGTATTGCCATCCTCAAGCAATGTCATGCCAACCCTTAGTTTACCTTCAGCTCTGTCCATCATTCCTAGTTTAAAAAACCCTCAATCAATCAGTCCTGTCAGAGGAGTTTCCCCCATCAGGACAGGTGGATCTCATCAGGCCCCAGCATATTTTGTGTCTTGAAGGCTCTTCTGTGATTCTAAAAAACAAAGTTCTGGTGGAAGCATCAGTCTTGGAGTCAGGTGTTGGTGTCCTGGGCTCACCTGTTTCATCCAGTGTCTCTCCTCACTACTGGGAGGACTGAGGCAAACACCACCTACCTGTGCTCCTGAATTTTTTAGTGTTCTTCCCCGAGCTCTGAAATCTCTTTTGACTGACCTTGGGCTTCTTGTTGCAATATCCTTGGTACCCACATGAAAGAG
>NW_010419456.1:23432-35502 GCF_000710305.1 Buceros rhinoceros silvestris | reverse complement strand
GCAGGAATGGGCAACAATCCAAAGGCTCTACTAATCTCATCAGTTTTCTGATGACATTATTATTCAGTTAAGTTTGATAACAAGTTTCTGTGGATTGCCATCCGAAATTATTTTCTTTCAGATGTATAGATTAAATTCAGGACAAGCAGGTGAAAAATGAACCGGCTTCAACGATTTCAAAGAGCAGTTATAATTGATAAGCAAATAATTGGCCTTTATTTAACCAAATTATCATCAGCACCATATATGTATGCTTTTTCACATGCAGTCCCGTGATAGCAGGTGTGCGTGTGTGACAAGGCACAGAGTTACCCTTGAACAATAAGGAAATTTCACAACTTCTGTTTATGCGAGTATCATTAATTTAAGGAACAGAACAGTTTGTTTATTTAAATCCAAAGGAAGCAGTATGCTAATTTCCAGATAGAGGTCAGAACAAAGATGCAGCAGAGCTGTAAACAGGTGTTCCTATGTACCTGACTCACCTTTGGATAAAATTTTCTATTACCATCTTTTGAAATTATTCAGGGAATCAGTAATAGCCATTATCTATTATTAAAATAACATTCACGAAGCCATAACCACAGGCATAATCTACATTATTTTTCAAGGAACAAGTTGAAAATATATGTCCAATTGATGTCAGACATCCCAGCAGCAATTTCTTCTCGTGATATCTCAACACAGTAACCCAGGATGATGGAGAATTTTATAATTAATGGCAGTTATGCTGGACATACTCTGATAAGAAATGATGGGCTTGCCATTTACAAACATCAAATTTTATGAGCTGGAAATGAAATGCAGTAATAACAGGCCAACAGACCAAGCAAGAAGTGATACAAGCTGTAATTTCATGATAGTGTATCTTCTGCTGGCAAAGCAAGAATAGTTCCCAGAGGAGCTGAATAATACTGTGGGATTGGCTAGGAAATAGCAAAAACACTACAGCAGTTGTCAGTGGGTTTAGGGTTATGCATTCCTTATTTGGAATACAAAAAATAAAGTTTTGACTTCCATCTTCTTGTTGTAGCTGGAGGATATATTTACCAAATTTCCCTAACAGAAAGTTTCACAGAATTTCTGCAGAAAAATGTTGTAAAAGGAATCAGCAGAGGCAGCTGTAGCAAACTCTTGACAGTGAACAGAAAAAAATTAATGACAAAGACATTCAGAGGTTTTCAGCATTAAGTTTTCAGTTTTTTTTTTTATATTTACTACAAAATAACAGATTTTCTGTTTCCAAATTTCCCACTGTAACTGATGAAAAAATAGATTCCTCTACCCAGAAAGAAAAAAGTTAATGCAATATCATGTCCCTATACAACGTGTTTCATGAGAATAAAGCAAAAAAGAAATATTCAGGAAAATCATATAGCATCACAACACGATGCAAGGAAGAACAGGGGTGATGCATACAAGTACAAGTTTGTTCCTTAATGTTTGCAACTTAAATGTTATGGAATGCCATATTTTCATTTCAAGTGGAGTGAAACATTAGAAATGTCTTTCTCCAAGGTCAATACATTTTTAATCTGTCATCAGAGTTGTTATGAAGATGAATGTTCTCACTCTACAGAAAAATTCACGAAGAAAGAAATAACACCACAAAAAGGTGAGCTCAAAAAGGGCCAGATCATCTCACGAAGTGCTCTTTTCAGCACTATTGCATTGCTGCCTTTTGAGTACTGTTTGTAATTTGAAATTCAGAGGCTTCTAGGAAGGCATTAAAGCCATCTCAGTTGCTTTAAAATCAGTTATTTATTTCTAGGTCCCTGCAGAAAAGTAACTTGATTTCTGAACACACAGGTTTCGCCATACTCCTTCATTTTACCTCCTTTTCAATGAATTCACTACTGAGTAAAACACTAGAGAACTGAAAAGTTAAAGTTGGCATGTCTAAAGTGAGTTTAAAAGTAGGTTTTCTAAATGTACTTATATTTTCATTTGAGAATCCTTGCTTTACTCCTAACAACCTGTTTTAATGAATTTCTTCATACCTGTATTTTGAAACCAAAGCATCTCATGTCTTATGTTATCTCACTTAGAGAAAGCATGTGCTTTAGGCACAGCACATATTTGGGGCAAAAGATCTACCTTTCTCCTTTGTAAAGCATAGTACTACAAACCCAAATCTGTAAAGAAAAATAATAGTAATGAAAACAAATACATAAAATAAAATAAATTCTGCCACTTAGAAAGCTATTTTCCTGCAAGCACAAGATTACTTACAATAGGCAATAGAGTTGGAGCCGAGAATTCTCAAGTCTTTTTGTGATCACTGAAAGACTTGTAACTAAAAGAGAAGTTATCAGGACACAGCAGGAAAATTATGTGTCATGTTCTGGTAATCTGCTGAGTCCCATGAAGAATGGGAAAATTATATCCTATAAACAATATTGATTGATCCAAATATGGATTTCCATTCCATTCATGAAATGTGGACAGAAACTAAACATTCTAATTTCTGTATTGTTCAAAATCATTTCAGCAATAGAAGAAAATAGAGTTTACTGAGTATGTACTAACCATTTGGAGCAGCTGTGGAGACAGGCAACGCAGCACGTTCAGAAAAGACTTAAGCAAATTTATGGGCAACGTGTCCTTAAACGCACATTGAAAATCTACAGGAGTATATGTCCTCTGACTTTCTTAACATAACAGGTTTGGAAAGCAGAAAGAGAATAATGCAACCCTGTCTTGTAGAGCCATCATCAGAAACAAAATTGATCTGTTCAAGTGGAGCATTTCTTATGTTTTTATGGTCACCAAATTGTGTGCATGCTGCTTGCAAATTTTGTTGTTCAGTAGATCAGTTTAGGCAAACTAATGGTTCTGGTTTAATATGCCTGCTAAAAGCACAACTAGCTATTTCAAATATTGTTCTGTCCCACTCATGACACAAAATAAATGTAGTCAAATGTGCCTGGTTCTATAAAACTAAAAGACATTACAAAAAGCTAAAAATATTACAATTAAAAAATGTATAATATTCACTGATGTAAACATTTGCTAGTACTTTTTGTCACATTCAGCCTACTGCAGACATGTAAATTCAGTTGAATCTCACAAGAAAAAATGCTGCATATATTTGCCATATGTGCTTTACATACCACCACTATATTCAATACTGTTCCAAAATTTAAGCACAGTCTTAGAACAACACCACCAGGGAAAAAAAAACAAAAAACACACAGAGTTATCTGAGGCATAAATTGATACGTTTATTTTATTAGGAAGAACTGATGCAACAGAAAGGTCTAACACTTCACTTCCTTAGTACCGGCAGTACAAAGTGTACCACTGCAGACCATGTCATAGACTGTAATCATGTGGAAATTCAATCTCATCTGGTTTAACATGGCAGACAGCTAAATGTGACACAGCCATTCTCTCACTCCCACCCCTGCAGTGCGATGGGAGAGAGAATCAGAATAATAATAATAATAAAACAACCAAAAAACAATGCAATAGCTCACCACCTGCCAAACAATGCCCGGCCTGCGCTGGGTTCCCAACCAGCAGCCGCCGGCGAGCTTTTCCCCTAGTTTATATACTGAGCGTGATGTCATAAGGTATAGGATGTCCCTTTGGTCAGTTTGGGTCTGTTGTCTTGGCTGTGTGTCCTCCCAGCAACTTGTGCTCTCCCCACTCCACTCCCCAGCCTCCTTGCTGGAGGGCAGTATGAGAAGCTGAAGAGTCCCTGACTTTGTGTAAGCTCTGCTTAGCAAAAACTAAAACATTAGTGTGTTATCAACATTATTCTCATCCTAAATCCAAAACACAGCTCTGCACAATACTAGCTGCTAGGAAAAAAATTAACTGTCCCAACCAAAACCAGGACAAGAGGCAGTGCAATAAGCTATGGAAATGCTCTGGGGTTTGCTTTTTTTTTTCCCCTCTTTTTTAAATATCAAATTAAAAGCTTTTGGAGAATAACAGAAAGCAAAAGAAAAGAGAATCCCAATTCATTCTCTTCCCTCAAAGATAGGATAAGCTGTACTACCTTTATTGTCCACAATTATTTGCAGAACATTCAACAGTGGAGGTCAAGAACAGGTCAGACTAACTTTTTGTAAGGTGATGTTTTTGAATAAACTTTGAAATACTTGGAGTTTTTAGTTGTTGTTAGATAATGCTTCCTCTTTTTCTAAGCAGACAAATACATCCTGTGAGTGATTACAAAAAGTAAGAAAGTAATTACCCTGCTTGTTTAGCAGGCGCAATATCTATCCCCAACAGCAGGGATTACTGAACAATAATATACTGTGATGGTCTTCCCTGCCTACTATAATAAATGTCAAATACAATTTTCTTATATTCAACATAATGTAGCAATGAAAAAACCTGACAATCCCTGTGTAAATAAATGAATGACAAACAGCCAAACATCCACCCAGCTGTTCAATATATTAAGAAACAAAGTGAATATCCCTCAAAAATCTGACAGTGTAATGTAACTGCGCTGACTGGATAGGAGAAACTGCCAAGCACTGTGTCTTGCAGAGGGAAAATTCCTGCTTTGCCTGGGCTGTTTCAGATCTATTTTTCTTCTAATACAAGATATATTATATAGTCCTGTCTTGTGACATTTGGATTGCCTGCCTACCTTAACAGCCCAAACTGCAGTGTCACCTTCTATGAAGTATCATTTAACTTTCATAAGACAAGCATATTTTTACCTTACTGCAAATAAACATAACCTCTATCTCTAAGAATCTTATTTGATGACTTTACGTACTGAACTCGTTTCATCACGGTGAGATTTTCTTTGTTTCAGTTGAATCTTTTTGACCATTACTGTCCTTTCAAAACAAGACTTCAGTTTGTGTCGTTTTTCTCATGATCTTGCACCCCTTTGTAAATATCTGCAGCACAACTGGATTAAGTGAGGAGACTTGTGACAAAATACGGAAAAAAATGTGATAGGATTTATGGGCATAGAGGTACTCAGTACAGGAGAGTTAAACACAGAAAGTTCTCTTAAGAGTGCAGGTGACAACACCCTACCCAACACATCTACTTTATCCTTTATTAGTGACATATATACTTTTCCTGCCTTCCTAGGTGGAAAAAATGTGCCTTGTCTCCATAAACATATTCTGAGCCAATGTGTCATGCTAAATCATCACATTTGGATTTGTTTCAATAGTTTATGTGGTTATTCCTGACCACTCACCTCATCTAACTTTTCTTAGACTTAGATCTTCAGGTTATAAATATTTCATAACCTAAAGCTTCCTTTGCAGCCCGATTTATTAGACCGCTGGTGCTGTGGCTGTGCGCATCAAGGAAATTCTACAGTCAGAGGAGACAAACACTTCAGAGATTCATTCATTCCATCATTACTTCCTAGGGAGAGCAGATGAGATGAATCCCATCCTTAAACCTCCACATCTCACCTCCACATTTTACACTAAATTCCCTAGCCTGAGTGTAACATTTAAGTCAGGGCAATTGAGTCTTGCCCTGGGTTTACATCCAGGCAGGGAATTTATTGTTTGTTTGGATTTTAATTGAATCATAAAAACATGTCCAGGGAGGGTGATCTTAAGCCTCTCACAACTAGCCCTACAACGAACATTTCATCCTATGTATATCAACATAGAGGAAATTTGCTTTCAACCACTTTAAGAAACTTTGAAACAGAGGATGGAATTCCCTTGGAGCAGTTTTTTACACAAAAGCAGAACACAGCTGAGTACCTGACATTTCTGCACTTTCCTAACTACTGCTGCAACATATTCGTGATCTATTATCTATTCTGAAATGCTACCATAGTGGAAAAATGGATAATTCAGAAGCATGATGAAGACTCTACTTCTGAGCATACTAGTGTGCTTAAAAATTGATGTAAGTGTACCACATGAAAAACTTAAATCAGGAAATAAAAACCTTGATTCTCCTGAGACTTGTTTCCCCCTGAACTATGCAAGAAAAGGTACTTGCAAACCCTGCAGCAGCGCTAAGATCCACAGCATCTGGTTTGAGGTCATTACTATGAACTGAAGAAGACTAAATCAGAAAAGGATAGCTTCGTGTAGCTCAGTAAATACGGCATTGCTTTTGCCAATAAAAGCCTAAAGGCATTTTACTGCCTCTGTGAGGCCTCACGACTGAGTTTTGTCAGGCTTACTTAGCCTGGACTTACATTAGGCTTGCTCAGAACTTCTTTGTTTTATCTGTAACACCAGTTGTCTAAGGACAAGGTGGCGGTCATCCAATTATTTTTAGTCTTGCTTGGATTTGTTCAGTTGTAACATGCAATGACTATTCTTACACTACTTTTATGCACTTCTGAAAGAAAATGGGTAGTGATGACATGTAGTTACTCCGTACAGAATGAACTGCTGATGATCCTGGAATAAGGATGTGGCACAGAGGAGCGCAAGCATGCAGTGCTAGCAAAAGCCTTGAAAGTGTGAACGCAAGCACAAGGACTGTGATCAAATCATCAGTGGTCAACTACTGATCATTAAAGTGTCCTTGGGAGGTAGGCAAAACCAGTTTTAGGAACCACAAAGAAAACAAAGACATTGCACTATATGTAATGAACACCACACACAGTAAATTCAGATATAACATGGAATTAGAGACTAATGAAGAAAAAAGCAAGATATAAACTGTGCTAGAGCATATATGAAAAATAGCCACGAGTGGATACCACTGTGAAATTGAACTGAAGCATTTTAAAAGAGGTATGCCAGAACGTGGTATGTTACACGAGGCATTATCAAAGCAAACAAAGGTATTAAAAGGGCTCTTCTAGGTTTGTGTTTTTGTTGTTTGGGGGGTTTTTTAAATTTTTTTTTTAAGAACAAAAATTAACAACTACCAACATGGAAGCACTGAGCCTGTCATGGTGCTTGGCCACAGAAGGTGCTACTTGAAATTACATTTTGGAGTGACACCCTGGAGCTCTGGAGATTTGAAACTGGTGTTGATACTGAAAATGTATCAATAAAACTGTTATATGTGGCACATCCTGAAAGCTAAAGCCATGAGCTTATAAATGAAAAGAATAACCTTTCCTTACCTTGAAAAGAAATACATTAGCATGATTAAAATTTTGTGAGGTTGAGTAATAAAGAGTCATTTTTTCTCCTCCCAGGGCAGCCTGCCAATGAGATGACATATCTCCTTTCTACAGCATGACAAAGACAGTTATCTTCATGTAGCCAAGGAAACTTTTTGAGATTTAAAGGCCCACCAGACAGACAAAAAATGACAGCTAGGATAGAGTTATCTTTTTGCATGGCTAGGAGTGCTGTAACTGTAGTCAGGACCAGGGATCTCAAAATGCCACTTCAGAGTCAGACCCTCATCCAAAGCAGTGAATCAGCTGGTAGAAACAATCTAATAAGTTTCTGATTTCAGGCAAGACCTCACTGGAGACTAAAGGTCTGTTCTTTTTCTTTAGACTGACCTCAGCTGGTCTGTGATTTCCCTTTCCCTCAAAGTCTAATATGCTTCACAAGTACATTTTGTGGGCTGAGTGCATGGTAGCTCACTAATTCTGGATCGATCATTCTTCCCCATCCCATTTTTGCCTTTTCGTATCCCCGTGATAACCACAGGCAAATGTCTGGTGATTTTTTCCCAGCATTGCACTGTGCCTGAAGAATAAAGTCTTTCAAAAAATCAGCCTTTATCTGGATTCATTGCAGTTGGTATTTGGAGCACAATACATCTCCTTGAAAAATAATCAGTTACTGTTGCCTTGTAGTCAGTAAAGAGCAGCAGTAAAATTTTCTGATGTGTGATCTGTTATCCTAACACAAATGTTTATAGCAGATGAGATAAATTGAACTTTAGCAGCATTTGCAAAGGATGCCTGGACTGGCTGCTCCAGATGTGCATACCCACCATCAGAGGAATGCCATCTTTTGGTCTGCAAAGACTTCTTTGCAAAGATTTCTCCTCATGACTGCAGAGGAAAACAAGGTGATCAATTCAGATTTGGTGTTTAAAACGTAGATGTCTTGAATTGGGTAAATGAACCTCACTGAACTAGCTTTCAGAAAGTGGTAGACTATCATGTGAGGCCAAACAACATGTGGTTTCTCTTTACTGTAACTTTGTTCTGTGGTATTGATTTCTAATATTTATTTCAAATAACTGGTAAATAACTACCATCTAAAATTCCAGAGTAGTCATCAGCAAAAGTAATCAATACTTAGCTGATTTTGATTATTGAGTAATAGTGATTATATTATTGACTACAGTAGTAGTGACAATGATTACTGAGAGAAAAATACAACAAATGAGGCCCGTAGAATCCTAGGGTAATTCTTACTGCCAAAGTTTTTAAATTGCCATTTTTTCTCAGTGTTTCAAACACATTCTGACTTAATTTTAGTTCAAAAAATCCAACAGTCTGTCATGTAATTTCACAATATTCTAGTATATTTAGGGCTTCACCCACTGAAGATCATGATCTTTGAGATAAACCTAGAGCAAATGAGTTATGAATAATCAAAATGTCACAGTCATGTAAATAAATATCCAAAATCTTGCAAATGAAAAACAAGAAGACGACCATCAAGGGAACAGTATGTTGGCCATCCTCTCACATGAAACAAATTGGTATGCAAAACACATGATACAGCATCCTACTGCTAGGAAATTTCTATTTCAGTAAGAGCAGCTTGAATACCTGTACAGGGCTATTCAGTGACAACATAGTCCGCAGAGCCAGCATGTCACTGACTTTGGTACTCTTAGCACAGCGAATGTCTTGCCAGTAACATAGTTAGAGGTCTGCTGCCATCTCTTTCTTACTTTCTGCTTTCAGCTGATGATCTTTCCCTGAAGAAAGACTTCTTTTTTTCCTAATTATCTTAATTAATTTGGTATACTCCTCATTTATCTTTACAGGAGTTTAACTTATTTCCATCAGAGGGGTGACAGAAAGATCCGCACAGTCTGAGTTCAGTATCCCCTCCTTCCTCTTTGTGCAGAGCAGTTCAGGACCCACACAAATCCAAGAATGATTATCCAGACCTGCCTTTACACATGACTCAGGTTTTCATCTTGACTCTCTCCAAATTGAAACATCATGTCATACATACTTATAATTGGGTTACACAAGGAAGCTATATATAATCTTCTATAAGGACTGCAGCTGTGCTTCCCACCTTTTTCTCCCTACAGCCTCACACATGGACCTCAAACGGACTCTCCAGTCCATAGCAGCAATATGTAGAAGTCACGTAAAAGAAGCTGTGATAAAGGATGAAAGGAGAATATACAAGAGCAGGACTTACAAACAGGAGAGATGGACAGAGATACATAACAAGGTAATACAGCATTATTTGAGAAAAGATGAGATAAGCTATTTCAGGAAGGATGTTGGTATATCACCGTAGAAGAAGATTCCCAGTGGGTGGAAAAAAGAGGTCAAAGTAAGCTTCAGGCACTACCTGGATGACAGCTTTGGGATTTAGAGATATTTCTGAACACTGTTTTGTAAGATATTTCAGATGGTTTGTATTCAGCAATATATACCTAATGACTCCCCTCCTATCAAAGACAAAGTGAAGTTATCCCCATCTATCTAGCAAGTTATTTTTGAAGCTCTACAAATAGCATATCGTATCTGATTATACTTGTCCAACAAGATTCTTCTACACACACTTCAGCAACGTGATGGTTATGGAATTAGTCTGTGTTTGACCTGCATTCAGCCTCGTGTAAGAAGTAGTTTTCTGACAGATGCTCGAAACTGTTAGATAATAATAATTTGCATATCCCAGACAGAACTGTCTAAAAGTGGGCACATCCACAAGCCTGGAAGAAAAGTGGGACTATACCAGTTGAAAAAGAAAGACTCTATACACATCATGTAATCTTCTTTCTTACATTTTGAAGTTCAGCATCTTCAGAAACTTATTTCACTCAGTCTGTCTGCTTCATCTGATAGAATGTTATGAAGGAATAAAAGAGGACAGTGTTGCTTCAGTCTCCCCAGTTTATCTAACTCCCAGACAAATTTACCTCATTCTTCCAAGAGTACATCTAAAACTCACACTTGGTTGCAAGGGTTTGTTCATTATTAGTTCTCAAAAGGTAATCCAAAGGGGATAAAACAAAAAAAACAAACAAACAAAAAAATCAAGGTAGGATTCCTACTTCAAAGAATCGCTGCTGGCTGCAGCTCCAGACATTAGCACGATTTGCTTCCAGAAGTGCTGAATTCAGTAAGCTCAATTCCAGTGAGCCATTGCCTGTGGATGAGGACAGAGCTGCTTCCACAGACCACCATCAACGAGGCTGAGGAATTCCATTTTGTCTCCTGTATCCTAGTCTAATACTTCTGACAGAAGTGGCAGGGTAGGGCTAATTAAGTAGCTGTGACTGCATTAATCTCATGTTGCCTCGTTGTTTGAACAATCCATATCTGGCACTTGAGTGTCCAACCAAGGCGAAAGAAATAAAGGCAATTAAATAAAAGATAATTCTTCCATGCACATAATGATATTCTCACATTCATCATCTCAGGCATTGTGTTACATACTAGAATACAAAGGTGGTAAGGACCAGCAGAGTCCTTACTTCAAAGGAGCAAGCAGAGATTGCAGTTTAGTATTAATATTTTAAAATCAAACTCCCCATGCGCTTAGGTATCTTACCAGAGGGTTCATCATTTGGATACAAATCCTTCAATATTTTAATGATACCGAATACACAAAAATAAGCTTATCTATCATTACAGTTTAGCATTATTTCATTTTTTTCCTGACTTGCAAGAATTCAGCTTCTGAAAGTGAATAGTATAGATTGCCATCATATGTCAAAAAAAAGCTAGTATCCATAACACAAAGATCTAAGTTCTAATTAAATTTGACTATATTTAAATTTAAAAAAAAAAAAAAATCTTAAATCCGCTGTATTGAATAGAAATTGTGCTTCTAGCAAGGTACAAAATCACCAATAAATCAAAAATCTCAGACAGTGTCATATCTTTATCAGAGCTACTGATATAGGTCACTCCTCTGAATACCAAAATGGCATCCATACCATTTGAGACAATTTTTAATTATATTTGAATAAGTTTCTTTCATGTGTTCAGCAGTATGGTAAATGCAGCTACTGATACAGTTTTACAGAGAGAACATAAAATTAAGCAGTCCGCTTACCACATGCAGGAAAATTAAAGCTGTGAGAGAATTCAGAATAGAAGGATTTACAGATAGAGGGAGACTTTTTGTTCTTCCTCCAAATGGTTTTATTTTAGTGGTTTTACTTCTGCTTTTTTCTTCCTAAAAATAGATTCTCCCATTTCAAAATGAGCGTGTGGACTGTGGCAATGTCTCCAGGATAACTGAAAAACAAATTTACACAGAAAGATGGGACTTGATAAAAAAGCTCATTTCACAATCCAAGTAGATTCTGAAATACAGAGCTCTCTTTAGTGTATATAAAAATATTAACCGTACACAAAAATAAAAAAGTCTCAGAAGTTCACAACTGCCTGATATTCTGAACAGTTTAAGGAAAACTTGGAAAAATATTGGATATGGGACTATTCGCTAACAAGGTGAAATAGAATTCATCTCAACATTGTAAATGTATTCTGTTGGTTTTCCAGGAAATAACATTCTGAACCAGCAAAAAATAAGTGCAGGTCCCTACTGCGCTTCATACACTACTGTTTTCAAAACTATGAACAAATGGAACATAAAAGGTACTTCTTTACTGTTCTTTGCTGAGAGCAAATTTCACAGAATCCTGTGTTAAAAAATGTCTCATTAACTGCTCTGAAACCTAACTAACTGTGGAGTCTGCTAAGGATCTTGGTTCTTAATTGTTCACTCAGTCCCACTTGTGTTAATAACCTACAGGATCTGGAAAACAGTCATAAATTATCAAGTCCAGACCAAAACTGTCCAATTTTTATAGTGTGAATTCTTCATGTGGGTGAAGGGAGCAAAAAAAAAAAAGGATGTTATTTCAGGGTATGAAGCTCAAAGCTTTGCATTTTGCATGTATGAAAGGAAAAGTGAGAAGCAGTTTCATGGTGTTTTAGTAAAGGATAATAAAGCCCAGTTCCTCCAAAACAGGGGGACCC